>NW_004443961.1:4341808-4344633 GCF_000243295.1 Trichechus manatus latirostris
ATGGAAGTCACTTTAACTTGGGTGAGTCCTGTGGCTTCGAATTGGGTAGAACTCAGTTGCAACTGAGTAACTGTACAAATTGTCTCAAGCAAGAGAATTTATTGGCTTATGAAACTAAGGAGTCCTGTGTATATTTGACTTCAGGATGATTGGATCCAGGGGTTCAAACAATGTCATTGGAACTCAACTCCCTCCCATTTCTCTGTGTTGACTTCCTTCTGCAGCAGGCATTCACTTTAATATCCTATTCTCTCAGCAACCATAGAGGACAGAGATTGTCTCTACCCAATACTTCATAAAAAATAAAATATAAAACATTTTCAGTCAGTGGTGCCCTCCCCCCTCCCCACCGTGGCTCTGCCTTTCCCCACCTCTGCAAAGACTCAGGAGTCAGGGAAGATCTGGACTTCTTTGCCTTATTTCCAGGATTAAGCAGTTGCCATTTTGTTGATCCCTTTGTATCCCCTTGTTCTGTCAGGTTTGAAGTTAGGAAATGTGTGCATCCGGGTTGTATCCTTTCACTCTACTTATTCAGTATGTATGTTGAACAAATAATCTGAGATGCTGGACTATATGAAGAAGAACAGGGCATTAGGATTGGAGGAAGACTCATTAACAACCTGCATTATGCAAATGACACAACCTTGCTTGCTGAGAGTGAAGAGGATTTAAAGCACTTACTGATGAAGATCAAAGACCACAGCCTTCAGTATGGATTACACCTCAACATAAAGAAAACAAAAATCCTCACAACTAGACCAACAAGCAATCATTTATGAGGAGAGCTGGTGTCATTCTGGTTTCTTGGGTTCCAGTAGAACATTGTGGAAATAACACAGGCTTAGGAATTTGACCAAGGAGCCCTGGTGATGCAGTGGTTAAGTGCTCAGTTGCCAACTGAAAGTCGGCAGTTTAAACCCACTCAGCTGCTCCACGGGAGAGAGACCTGGAGATTTGCTCTCTTAAAGATTACAGCCTAGGAAACCCTATGAGGCAGTTTCACTCTGTTACATGGAGTCGCTAAGAGTCAGAAGTGACCCCACGGCACCCAACAATAGAAATGAAACATATGTTTGAATCCTGGCCATGTCAGTAGATCATGGCATGGAGTAGGTTCTGTGCCTTCTGAGCCTTGATTTCCTCATCTGTAAAATGGAAATAACTACTTCACACCCAGCCTGGCCCCAGGAGGCTTCATTAAACATAACACCAAACAAAAACCAACCCTCTGCCATCTGGTCGATTCCGACTCAGAGTGACCTTACAGGACAAAGTAGAACTACTCCATAGGGTTTCCAAGGATTCGAACTGCCTGGTGGATTCGAACTGCCAACCTTATGGTTAGCAGCTGTAGCTCTTAACCACTGTGCCACCAGGGTTCAATTAAACATAATAGGTGTGCAATAAATGTAGGGTTCGTTTTGGTCGTTCGGTCTTTGGTGAAGATTCCAAGCAGCCATTCACCTAACAGGTTAATGTCAACATTAGTCACAGGTTCTATCTTTACATCTAGTACTTGGATGTACTTTAGCTACAGAGCCAGAGACAAGACATAGCACCTGCAGGCGGTCAGAGAGCCAACTGCCCCATGACAAATGCTACAGAGTTGAAAAGGGGGCCCACAGGCATGCTGGTGAAGTTCACCATGTTCTAACAGAGAGTGCCCGATCCCAGCAGTCAGGGTGCAGTGACAAGGTGGTCAGACCTCAGGTAAACCCTCAGGCTACTCTACAGCAAACCAAACAGAGCAGTAAAGAAAAAGAATAACACCCTCCAGTTGCCAATTCTGAAAATCTGTGTCAGTCAACTTTTCTGTAGCCAGTCTAGGTCTGGTGCTGCTAATAGAAAAAGTCAGATGAGCCTAAGAGTCCCTTGTTGAGTCTTCCACCTAAGGCCCACCCTTGAGCAAGTTACTCAGCTTTTTGAGCCTGAGTTTCCTCATTAGGATGGGAACAAAACCTACTGCAAAAGCTGTGAGTACACATGCATAGTGCACAGGCCTCAGCACACACTGTTGTCATTAGGTGCCATCAAGTCGGTTCTAACTCATAGTGACCCTATGTACAACAGAACGAAACACTGCCCAGTCCTGTGCCATCCTCACGATCATTGCTATGCTTGAGCCCATTGTTGCAGCCACTGTGTCAATCCATCTTGTTGAGGGTCTTCTTTTTTGCTGACCCTCCACTTGACCAAGCATGATGTCCTTCTCCAGGGACTGGTCCCTCTTGATAACCTGTCCAGAGTATGTGAGATGAAGTCTCGTCATCCTTGCTTCTAAGGCGCATCCTGGCTGTACTTCTTCCAAGACAAATTTGTTCGTTCTTTTGGCAGTCCATGGCATATTCAATATTCTTCACCAACACCACAGCTCAAATGCATCAATTCTTCCATCTTCCTTATTCACTGTCCAGCTTTCACATGCAAATGGATGTTTGCAGCTGTTTTCTTCTCATTTTGAGTCGTGCCACATCAACAAATGAAGGTCCTGAAAGCTTGATTCCGTCCACATCATTAAGGTCAACTCTGCTTTGAGGAGGCAGCTCTTCCCCAGTCATCTTTTGAGTGCCTTCCAGCTTGAGGGGCTCATCTTTCGGCACTATATCAGACAATATTCCAATGCTATTCATAAGGTTTTTACCAGCTCATTTTTTTCAGAATTAGACCACCAGGTCCTTCTTCCTAGTTTGTCACAGTTTGGAAGCCCAGCTGAAACCTGTCTGCCATGGATAACCCTGCTGGGATTTGAATACCAGTGGCATAGCTTCCAGCATCACAGCAACACGCAAGCCCCCATAATACTCAAACTGACAGACACATGGGGG
>NW_004443961.1:4344733-4360127 GCF_000243295.1 Trichechus manatus latirostris
CCAGAATGCTCCTTAGAAGCAAGGATGGTGAGACTATGTCTTACATACTTTGGACAAGTTGTCAGGAGGGACCAGTCCCTGGAGAAGGACATCATGCTTGGTAAGGTAGAGGGTCAGGGAAAAAGAGGAAGACCCTCAACGAGATGAGTTGACACAGTGGTTGCAAAAATGGGCTCAAGCATAACAACAATTATGAGCATGGTGCAGGACTGGGCAGTGTTTCTTTCTGTGGTGCATAGAGTCACTATGAGTTGGAATTGACTCAACAGCACCTAACAACAACAACAACATCGAGTTGACCCTAACTTATGATGACCCCATGTGTGTCAGAGTATAATGTGCTCCGTGGGGTTTTCAGTGGCTGGACTCAAACCTCCAACCTTTCGGTTAACAGCCAAGTGTGGTAACTGTTTGCACCACTCAGGGACTCCTTTTAAACTGACTTAACCATGGAACTCTCTTCTCCCCCATACTCCCTCCCTACGGAAAATAGAAGTATCTCTTAACATCACATAACTCTTAGTCTACAGATCATACTTTGAGGGTATCTGATCTAGTTGGGATTTTTTTTGGAAAAGATAAGCTCTTGCTTTCTTTTTTCTAAATTTTATTTATCTTATGGTTGTTGTTGAGAATATACACAGCAAAACATACACCAATTCAACTGTTTCTATATGTACAATTCAGTGACACTGATTACATTCTTTGAGTTGTGCAACCATTCTCTCTCTCATTTTCTGAGTTGTTCCTTCCTCATTAACATAAACTCACTGCCCCTTAAGTATTCTATCTAATCTTTCAAGTTGCTGTTGTCAGTTTGAGCCCATACAGATAGTTCTGAAAAGAGTGTAATGCTCAAATCTGGCCTTTTTTTACTAGCTAAGCAAAACTACTGTTTGGTTTGAAGATGACTTCGGGGGATATTTTTGCTTTAAGGTTTAAAGATTATCTCAGGGGTTCATCCACCCTCCATGGCTCCAGAAAGTCTACAGTCCCTGAAAATTTGAAATTCTGTTCTGCGTTTCCCCCTTTTGATCAGGATTCTTCTATGGAATCTTTGATCAAAATGTTCAGTAGTGGTAGCCAGGTACCATCCAGTTCTTCTGGTCTCGTGGCAAAGGAGGCAGTTGTTCGTGGAGGCAATTAGCCACACATTCCCTATCCTCCTCTTGTTCCTAACTCTCCTTCTTCACCTGTTGCTCCAGGTGAATAGAGACCAATTGTTGTGCCTTGGATGGCCACTTGCAAGTTTTTAAGACCTCAGGCACTACACAACAAACTAGGAGATAGAACAGAAGCACTAAACATGTTATTAGGCCAATTCAATGGGATGTCCCATGAAACCATAACCCTAAACCTCCAAACTAAGGGACTAAATCCCATGAGGTGTTTGATTGTACATAAGCCTACTCAGCAGCTACTCTTTTTTTTTTGTCATTGTTGTAAATGTATCTATCACACAATTCAGCTTTTTACAGGTGTACAACTTATTGACAGCAATTACAATAATCAGCTGTGCAACCCTACCCTTAATCAGTGTGATTTTTCCATCACCGTTAACCCCTTTTCTCCCCCCTTCCTCCCACCCCTGGTAACCACTGATAAAGTTTGGTCTCTATATATTTGCCTTTTCTTGTCTTTTTATGTAAGTGAGATCATACAATATTTGTCCTTTTGTGATTGGCTTGTTTCGCTCAGCATAATGTCTTCAAGCTCCATCCATACTGCAGCGTGTATCAAAACTTCATTTCTCCTACTGGCTGAGTGGTATTCCATTGTTTGTATGTACCACATTTTGTTTATCCGTTCATCTGTTGATGGCCAGTTAGGTTGTTTCCACCTTTTAGCTATTGTGAATAGTGCTGTAATACAAGTCTCTGAGTCTCTGCTTTCAAGTCTTTTGGGTGTATACCTAGGAGTGGAATTGCTGGATCATATGGTAGTTGTATTTGTAGTTTTTTGAGGAACCACTGCACTGTTTTCCACAACAGCTGTACCATTTTGTATTCTCACCAAATGTGGATAAGGGTTCCAGTTTCCCCACATCCTTGCCAACATTTGTTATTTTCTGTTTATCTTAGCCATCCTGAAAAAAAAAAGAAAAGAAAACCAAACCTGTTACTGTGGAGTCAACTCCAACCCATGGCAACCCTATAGGACAGAGTAGAACTGCCTCATAGGGTTTTCAAGGAGCGACTGGTGAATTCGAACTCCCGATCTTTTGGTTAACAGCTGTGTCACTTAACCACTGCACCACCAGGGCTCCTAGCCATCCTAGTGGAAGTGAAATGGTATCCCATTGTGGTTTTGATTTGCATCTCTCTTATGGCTGATGATGAACATCTTTTCCTGTGTTTGGTGGCCATTTGAATGTCCTCTTTGGTGAAATGTTTATGCAAGTCCTTTGCCCATTTTATGATTGGGTTAAGCTCTTGCTTTCTTGATTAAGGTATTTGTGAGAAGCAAACAGGTATAGGGAACGCAGGCTCAGGTCTAACCTTTACCCCCAGCACTACAGCATTATCCACCCACACGCCTGAGCTTCATATCCACGGCCACCTGCCCTAGCCAGCCCCATACCATCTTCCCTTCTTATCTGGGCTTCTAGAAATTAGATCAGGTATGTAGATAAGGTGAGGTTTGTTTGTTTTTTTTAAGTCATGTGATAATTACAATTCCCTCAGTTTCTGAAGAGTTATACCAACTCTTCTTTCTTTCTTGGTGCAGAGGCTCAACAATGCAGTAGGCCCACTTTAGGTGCTCAGGAAGAAGAAGTAGAAGATACATGTAGAAGTTCTGTGGACTGAAGGTCCAGGAAGGTTGCCAGAGCCTTGTGGGGGTTCACAGGCTCGAAGGGTAGGGGGGCGCTCAGCCCATGTCTTAGTCATAGCTCAGGGAGAAATCCTTAGGGAGGGGCCACCATTAAGAAATGGAAAGTTCCTTGCAGTTTTGTGGTTGACCATGCTGTTAGGCCAAGCCTGAGCCCCAAGCAGACTTGGATTTTCAGAACACTGTGCCTGCAGTTCTCACTAAGAGGCAAAGAGTATGTCCTCAGGGCAGTGTCCCCAGTTGCTGGGAATGGAGAGGGGGAGGGCTTTTTAAAGGAGACTCCTGCACTTAGAGCAAGCCCCCGTCTTGAATCGCTGCCAGCCCTGCTTCTCTGCTGATGGGCTCTCCAAGAAACATACTCTTTGAGTGTCTTCTTTAAAACGTGCAAAGTACATGGGTGCTTTTAAAAGCTGTTGATCCTGTACATCAAGGATAAAACTTTGCAGCTCTTGGAAGCCTGAGTGGGTGCTGTTTGCAGTCCTGAGTTTTGCCTTTTGGGAGTTCAGAAGGTGAAGTAGCAGCAAAGGTTCAATTTGAGCCCGAATGTGACCTAGGTTAGGATATAACTGTGAGGACTTGAACTCATTGCCCACTGACTTGGGAGGAAGGAGAGGGCAGAAGGAAGTGAAAAAAACCTCGGATCAAAGGAGTGTGCAGCTGGGACCTTTGTTAACACTACTGAGAAAATGGCTTTGGCGAAGCCAGGGTGAGGGCTGCCTCAAGAACTGGAGTGGTTCAGCTACTCCAGTCCCTTGGGGGCTGTCCTGTTTGTCTTATCTGTTAGCCAGGAATCCGTGTGCCCCAGAGGACTGTCGGAACACGCAACATATGATACAACCTGCACATTCTTATGTGACACTTCCAAATGTGAAGAACTACTGCTATGTGACTAATACACAAATTTACCTTAAAGCATTACTGGATTCGTCCTTGTTTCGTTAGATACTTTCTCAGTCAACAGATTCTATCATTATGTAGAAACAGATCTGTGAACATTTTAAATGTTTAAAAGAGGTCCTTATGCTTTCTTGAAAAGGTTGAAATGACTGCTATTTGTATAATTATTTTCTCCCCAGTAGTAATCTCATATACATGTGAAAGCTGGACGATGAATAAGGAAGACTGAAGGAGAATTGATGCCTTTGGATTATGGTGTTAGTGAAGAATACTGAGTATACCATGGACTACCAAAAGAACAAACAAATCTGTCTTGGAAGAAGTACAGCCAGAATGCTCCTTAGAAGCAAGGATGGCGAGACTTCGTCTCACATATTTCGGACATGTTTTCAGGAGGGACCAGTCCCCGGAGAGGGATGTCATGCTCGGTAAAGTTGAGGGTCAACGAAAAAGAGGAAGACCCTCAACGAGATGAATTAACACAGTGGCTGCAACGATGGGCTCAAGCATAGCAACGATCATGAGGACAGTGCAGGACCAGGCAGTGTTTCATTCTGTTGTATGTAGGGTCTCTGTGAATAGAAACTGACTCAACGGTGCGTAACAACAACAGTAGTCTCTTGGAGTCCCTGGATGGTGCAAATAATTAAGCACTTAACTACTAACCAAAAGGTTGGTGGTTCAAACCCACCCAGAGGCACCTTGGAAGAAAGTCCTCGCAATCTGCCCCCAAAAGGTCATAGCCTTGAAAATACTATATTGTTGCAGTTCTGGAGCCCTGATGGCAAAGTGGTTAAGAGCTTGGCTGTTAACCAAAAGATCAGTAGTTCAAATCCACCAGCTGCTCCTTGGAAACTCTATGGGGCAGTTCTACTCTATCCTGTAGGGTCAATGTGAGTCAGAATCGACTTGAGGGCAACTGGTAGTAAGTCTGGAGCCCTGGTGGCATAGTGGTTAAGAGCTCGGCTGCTAACCAAAAGGTCAGCAGTTCGAATCCACCAGCTGCTCCTTGGAAACCCTATGGGGGCAGTTCTACTCTGTCCTATACGGTTACTATGAGTCAGAATTGACTCGACGGCAATGGGTTTTTGGGTTGGTAGTAGTCTCTCATTGGTTACTTATCTTGGCCATATGATTATTCTGGAAGGTTTTAATTTCTTGGTAGAAACTCTGACCATCTACTGGTGTGGAGGAGGGTGCAGGAAAGAGAGGAAGTGGGGAGACTGGAGGTCAGCTCAGTTCTTGAGCCATTCTCAATCATTATTCAAAGAGATGAAGTTCTATTTGGAGTCACTGATCTGACTCTGTCAAACCACATGGTTCTCCTTGTCTCCATTCTCCTGCCTCGCAGTCAGCCATGAACGCCATCTTCCTCAGGTGTCTGTGAGTCCCTTGGAAACTGGGCGCTGTACTCAATTCCACTGGTGTTGACCATGGGCCACCGTATCAGTATTTCCAACTAGGCCTCCATTTTCCTTAGAGCAAAGGGAAAACTAATTGTGCAGCGGGCCTAGTGGGGTAAGAAGGTGGTCTAAGGACAGCCGTGCTGACCTAAAGCACTTACAGCCTAATGGGGTCAGCTAGTGCAGCATCTTCTATACTTGAGCCACCAACCAAACAGCCCTTCATGCTTTGGGGATCAAACCATGACTTACAGCAAGTGGACCTGGCCAGAGTGATGAGGGTGACTTGGAAGCCCCTGCTGCCACAGTGGTCATGCTAATTCTACAGGGAAAGTTGTCTAAGCTCACGAAACTTCACAAAATATTTGTATGTATTCTTATGTTAGTTAGTATTTTGGTGGCAAGTAATAGAAATTAACTTACATCAGTCAAGACCCTTTGGTTTGGAAGTGGTGGAAACCCAATTCCAGCTGGTTTAAACAAAGAAATAATAAAAGACATTTATTGGCTTACACACTGGAAAATCTAAGAATGGATCTGGCTTCAGGCAGAGTGGAATCCAAGGCTCAAATGATGTCCTTGAGGGGCTATTCTCTTTCTCTCTCCACCTCTTGGGTTGGCTTCGCTTTGTCTCTGCTTGGTTACTGCAGACAGGGTCTCTTCATAGAGAGGGTGGAATAGTGGCTGGCAATACCAGACTCACATCATCTCAGTCTACCCCAGCAGAAAGAACACCTCTTTCTAACTCTGTATGTTAATCCTAGGGGAGACCTTGATTGGCCTGACTTGGGTCATGTGTCCATACACAAATGAGTCATTGTGGCCAGGGGGACATGGTGCCTTGGTTGACCAACCTGGATCATGAGACTTGGGGAGAGCATCTGTAATGGGCTGCCCTACTAGGACCACATAGAAACTGGGGAAAGAACTCCCCAGGGAAACCAAAAGAAGGGGATGAGAAAGCGTGTTGTTAGACAAACACTATAGCTATGACAATCCACTATTTGATTCAAGGTAGCTTTAAGAAAAAAGGGGGAGTTGTTATAAGGATATAGGGGTGTCTCATGAAACACAGGACCTCTTTTCTAAAGGGCCAAGACTGTAATATCCCCAGTGTCTTAGTGGTCTAGTGCTGCTCTAACAGAATACCACAAGTGGATGATTTTAACAAAGAGAAATGTATTTCCTCACAGTAAAGTAGGCTGAAAGTCCAAATTCAGAACGTCAGCTCCAGGCGAAGGCTCTCTCTCTCTGTCGGCCTTCTCGTCAGTGTTCCCCCGGACTAGGAGCTTCTCGGCGCAGGGACCGCGGTCCAAAGGACGCACTCCGCTCCTGGCACTGCTTTCTTGATGGTGTGAGGTCCCCAACTCTCTGCTTGCTTCCTTTTCCTTTTATCTCTTATAAGAGATAAAAGGTGGTGCAGGGCTGGGACCCCACGAGAAGGCCGACAGAGAGAGAAAGGCTTCGCCTGTAGCTGACGCCCTGAATTTGGACTTTCAGCCTACTTTACTGTGAGGAAATAAACTTCTCTTTGTTAAAATCATCCACTTGTGGTATTCTGTTAGAGCAGCACTAGACCACCAAGACACCCAGTATATAGCACAGTGCCACGCACCTGGTAGGTGCCAGATGAATATTTGTTGGGGAAACCAAAAAGAATGAGAAGAGAATAACAAGAAACCGAGAGCATTTGCCCTTTCTCTAGGAGAAAATTGTTTCTTATTCTTCTGAATTCTAGGAGATTAGAGAAAAAGCTTCTAAGAAACCATTTTTTGGGAGAGGTTCCAGAATTTTTAGCCTCCATAATGATGATAATGGCTAACATTTTCAACTGTCTAAGACTAGGAAGAAAGACCAGGTGATGTACTTCCGAAAATTAACCAATGAAAACCTTATGGATCACAACAGAATATTGTCCAATCGAGTGCCGGAAGATGAGCCCCCTAGGTTGGAAGACACTCAGAATACACAGTGGTCTCAACACCAGGCTCATACCTAACAACGATCATGAAGATGTCACAGGACCAGGCAACTTCCTGTTCCATTCTATGTGAGGTCTCCCCGAGTTGTGCTGACTTCATGGAAGCTAACAACCACCACCACATGCAAAGGATTAGAGCTGTGTTTCTCAAAATGTGGGGCACCAGAGCCATTTGGAATACCCAAGTAGTTGGTCAGAAATGGCTGAGAGGGGTGTCTGAGGGGATGGGCCTGAGACAGTGTCCCTGGTTGCATGGTTTTTCTATAACCTGTAGGGGATCCAGAAGTCACTGCCTGCTCTGGTGGAGTGTAGCAGATACAATCGGGTCCCTAACCATATCGTCTTGTTTTTCACCACTTCAGTGTAGGACAGCACATTCAACTGCCAGCACGGGAATATTCTGCCCAAGGTCTTTCTCTGCCCACTCCCTCTGTAGGCGGAATTAATGTTCTTTGGGAGCAGCCCTCAACCAAAGACTAAGAGGAGTCTGTGTAGAATATTAAATGCCTACCAGTTAGTCATTATAAACCTAGAGAAAGTATAAACCTAGAGCGCCCATTATTCCACTCATCAAAATACAAGGAGTCCTGGAGAAAAATTGACACAGCGCAATTCACCAAACCAAACCCGTTGCTGTCAAGTTGATTCCGACTCGTAGCAACCCTGTAGGACAAATTAGAACTGCCCAATAGGGTTTCCAAGGCTGTAAATCTTTGTGGAAGTAGATGCCATATCTTTCTCTGGAGAAGCAGCTGGTAGGTTTGAACTGCCAACCATTCGGTTAGCAGCCAAGCACTTAACCACTGCGACACCAGGGCTCCCACAGCGCAGTTAGCAGTATAAAATACAAAAGACTAGAGTTCTGTGAATGGTCCTCTACTCAGAAATATTCAATGAATATTAAGCACAAAGCCCTTCCTTGCCTTTCTGCAGCTGCCTCCTAACCTGGCTCTTGGCTTCAATCTTTTTTTCCTCCAGGTCATTCGCTACACTGCAGGGTGTCCTCTGAAATGCAAATGTGATAATTAAGCTTTGTGGGGGCAGAGATGTTGTAATTTGCCTTGGAGTCGATTCTGACTCACATTGACCCCATGTGTGCGGAGTAGAACTGCTCCATAGGGTTTTCAAGGCTGTGACCTTTGGAAAGTAGATTGCCAAGCCAGTCTCTTGAGGTGCCTCTGGGAGGCTTTTGGCAAGTAGTCAGTCAAATGCTTAACTGTTTATAATACCCAGGGACTCTCCATTTGTCCTCAGCACCTAGAAGTACTTGCATATAGCAAGCAAGCACTCAATAAATATTATAGGAAATTCCTATAAACAGATTGTATCCCAAAATTTTGTGTGTAAAGAGGTCATTTGCAATTTGGAATGCATTTTGCCATCACAATAAGTGGTTTTTAACTTGTAAGACTAGCTTATCAAAAACAAGTTCACCCACCTTGTCCCAGATTTCCGGGTTCTCTTGAGCAAGAAACCATAGTGTGAAGGAGACAGGAAGAAGACAAGGAGGAAGAATAGGCCTTAGGAGCCATTTGGAATTGGATAATTTGTCATTATCATCTTCCTACTTCCTTTTGCTTGCAAAAGGTAGACAATGAATAAGGAAGACCGAAGAAGAACTGATGCCTTTGAATTATGGTGTTGGCAAAGATATTGAATATACCATGGACTGCCAGAAGAAGGAACAAATCTGTCTTGGAAGAAGTACAGCCAAAGTGCTCCTTAGAAGGGAGGATGGCAAGACTTCGTCTTACATACTTTGGATATGTTATCAGTAGAGACCAGTCCCTGGAGAAGGATAACATGCTAGGTAAAGTAGAGAGTCAGCGAAAGAGTGGAAGACCCTCAACAAGATGGATTGACACAGGGTCTGCAACGATGGGCTCAAGCATAGCAATTATTGTGAGGATGGCGCAGGACAGGGCAGTGTTTCATTCTGTTGTATATAGAGTTGCTGTGAGTGGGAACCAACTAGGCGGTCCCTAACAGCAACACTTCCTTTTACACCTCTATTATTGTATTAGGGCCTTCTCTGTACCTATTCCCCACCCCCCTCCCCCCACCCCAACTGTGGCCTCCCACCCAGTCTCCTCCTACCTTCCCCACACTGCCAATCACCACTTCTATTCTCTGAGTGCAAATAATGGCAAACGTTAAGAGGAACGTGGCCTCACTGAGCAGATTCACATTCCAGATGGATGTCTAATAGCTCTTTAACCTTCTAGAGATATTGACAGTTTTCTAAAATCAACGTACACGAAACGAATCTCTAGTGGAGTTTTTCACTGTTAACAGGGTAAGATGAAAAAAAAATTTGGTGAAAGATATTTTAGGGCAGACACTTTCACCAACTCTACAGCTTCTCCCCCTAATCATCTAGATTCTTCTGGATTTTCATATCCATAGGTTCTTTAAAGATCCCTCCCTACTTTTTCCCCCACAATTATTCTCATAGACCTGGTTTTGGAGGAGGCCCTTGAATGAGAGCAGCAGTGGGTGGGAAGGTCTCTGAATCTGCCCTTCTTCAATGACTTTGCTGATTTGCCCCATCCCTGGGGGCTTTGCCCCAACAAGTGTGGGCCTTTGAGCTGACACTTGAACCAAGTCCAACACCAAAATGTGATCAGCATCCAAAGATCCAGAACCAGAATAATTGGAGGGAATTTCTAACCAGAGAGTCTGGGAATTTCCATTCTAACATTTGTATTCTGTTGAATTCTCTGTTCTTCAAATGGATTGACATTCAGACACTGCAAAAAAAAAAAAAAAAAACAGCCACCCTCTGACCAGGGGATTTCTGCTTTTGCAGCTGTAAGAAAGAAATGGGATTAGAAAAGAAGGAAGTGATTCGTGCCCAAGGTCACACAGCTAGTTAGAAGAGAGCATGTCTCCTGGCTCCTGATCCTATTTCTGTTGATAAAAAGTAGCTGCTTCATATCGCTTAAAGTATAAGGTTTGCCCTAGTAGTCTTAAAGATTAGCTCTTCCCTCTTAAGTGAGAGAAAATAACAAGATTACATTTGCAGCATTTTTCCATTGGCCTGAGACTTATTTTGGTGAAGAGGTTTCCTTTCTTTCTTCTTTCCTTTCCATGAAACACCATTACCAAATAATACACTTCAGGAAACATTGGGATAAGGTAAACAGAATTTTAAAAATCAATCTACATTAGGCCAGTGATTTTCTTCTGAGATCAAGAAGCTCTTATTGCTATGTTCTCTGCTATGGATGGATGGCATTACGAAACGATAGCATTAAGGTATATTTAGACAATTTGTGTCTTTGGTAAATCTTTGATTTAACTTAGGACATCCATATGATATTCTCTCACTGCAAAAAGATGTCATCTAAGTGGGATCCTTGCTTTTTAAAACTTTAAAAAAGATCTTTTGCCACAGATTTGCCCAATGCAACACGTATGTATGTGCCCTTTTTTCCCCATCAGGATGTTGAGAAAGCCAGATGAGTTATTGTATGTAAAAGTGCTTGGTAAACTGTAAAGGACTACCCAGTAATAGTGAACAGGCCCCCCACTGCTGGCCAGGTGGAACAAGGGAGAATAGCCAACGTCTAGTCCTCCAGGAGTGTCCAGCGACCTCCTCTCACCATCCTTCGTCTGACTTCTCTTAACCCCTCTCCTTTAAACTGTTGCTACTCATTTGGCTACATGAACTGCTTCAACCCATCCAGTACAAGGTGCCTCCCTAATCCTGCCAAGAGAAGCTGGCCTTATATTCTCTGGGGACAAAAGGGCATAGGTTCCAAACCTGAAAGGTGAAAGAGCTGAATCCAAATATGCACAGTTGCTCTCAATCACTTGGCAATGGTCTGTTTCTTCCTTCCCTCCCACTCTTGTTCCTGCATGTAGAGAACACATTAACCTTACAGCTTGAATAGAATTGGGTGTAGACACAGCTGCTTAGATATTGCTAACTGAAGCCACATTTTAGTTTAAAATGTAAGGGAAAGAAATATGTGTAAATAAAATATTGCTGTTGCAAAAGAGCTTGTGGAACATTCCGTTATGTAACACTAGAAGCCATTCACTCCTCCATCCTCTTCCATCCATAGCAATCCTGCAAAGTGTTTGTTTTGGCTTATTTCTCATAAAAATGTAAAAGAAAAAGAAGCCCTGCCCATTATTAAAAGCACTGCTCAATGCAAGCTACTGTGGTTGATGAGACTTGTCATGGGGAAAGAATGAATCCCTGACCAGAATGGAGGTTGGGAATTTCCAGATCTGTCACATTTCAGTGGGCGAATGACTAGCCAGGAGTCATGAGTGGCACCCTAGTGGGAAGAAAACCATTGAAATTAATGACCACAAAAAGAAAAATGTCAAAATTTCCATTATACAAATTGCACAAGCTGGTGAACATAATTAATGTCACTGAATTGTACCTGTAAAAATGGTTGCAATGGCAAAAGTTTTGTTATGTTTTACCCCAATAAAATTTTTTAAAAGTCCAGCTGTTATTACTTTGGATTGCTCTCCATCTCTGGGGAATCGACTCTTACCAGCATTAATGGCAGTTTCCAAGGAAAAAAGTAGAAAGAAAAAAGATGCCACATTGGAAGACGTCACCATGTCATTCTTCAAGCAGCCAGTCGGGGAGCAGCAGCCATTTCCTTGTTAGGGGACGATGGAAACCTGTGCATCTCCACACACAGCTGTCCTGTGAACTAGAATGAAAAGTCCACCACGGCACAGTAGTTCTCTCACAAGGGCCCCAGGAAAAGTTGCTGAACCCAGAAATCTGCAAATCTCAGGGGAGATTCTGACTGAACTCCAAACCCTGAGGCAAAGCAAGTAAGCATTGGAGTCACGAGCTATTTATTTTCTTATTCTTCTACTCACTTCTCCAGACATGATTTAATAGCACAATGGGATTATTCAGCTAATGACTATGATGTACATCTCTTGGAAAGAATAGTCTATTAACATATTAAAAACCAGTTGCTGTCAAGTCAGTTCCGACTTACAGTGACGGCATTGAATGTTAGCGTAGAACTGTGCTCTGTAGGGTTTTCAATAGCAGATTTTTTGAGCATAAATTGCCAGGATTTGGGTGGACATGGACCTCCAACCTTTTGGTTAGCAGCCAAGCGGAGGGCTTAACTCTTTGCACCACCCGGGGACTCCATTAATATATAGGACACTGTTGTGGTGCAAAGGAGCCCTGGTGGCTGCAGTGATTGAGCACTTGGCTGCTAACCCAAAGGTTGATAATTCTAACCCACCAGCGGCTCTGCAGGAGAAAGACCTGGCGATCTGCTCCCATAAGGATTAAAGCCAAACCCAATGCCATCGAGTCACTTGGATTCGATTCGACTCATAGTGACCCTGTAGCATAGAGCAGAACTGCCCCACAGGGTTTCCAAGGAGCAGCTGGTGGATACAAACTGCCAATCTTTTGGTTAGCAGCCAAACTCTTAACCACTACACCACCAGGCCTCCCCATAAAGTTTACAGCCTAGAAAACCCTATGGGTCGGTTCTACTCTGTCACATGAGGTCACTGTGAATTGACTCGAGGGCACCTAACAACAACGACTGTGGAAATAGTTAAGTCCTCGACTATAGCCCTAGGTGGTTTGAACCCACCTAGAGGCGCCTTGGACAATAGCCCTGGCAATCTGCTCCCAAAAATCTGAAACCTTGAAAATCCTATGGAGCAGTTCTACTCTGCACACATAGGGTCGTCATGAGTCCATCCCCGGCAACTAACAACAACAGTTCTTATTGGTGGAGTCTCTCGGTGGTGCAAATGGTTAACACATTCACTGCTAACCGATAGTGTCTTAGTTATCTAGTGTTGCTGTAACAGAAATACCACAACTGGATGGCTTTAACAAACAGATATTTGTTCTCTCACAGTCTAGGATGCTAGAAGTCCAAATTTAGGGTGCCAGCTCCAGGGGAAGGCTTTCTGTCTCTGTCGGCTCTGGAGGAAGGTCCTTGTCATTAATCTTCCCCTGGTCTAGGAGTTTCTGCGTTCAGGGACCTGGCACTACTTTCTTGGTGGTATGAGGTCCCTCATGTCTCTCTGCTCAAAAGATTGACTTAAGACACAACCTAATCTTGTAGCTTGAGTCCTGCTTCATTGACATAACTGCCACTGATCCTACCTCATTAACATCATAGAGGTAGGATTTACAACACATGCCAAAATCACATCAGATGACAAAATGGTGGATAATCACACAATACTGGGAATCATGGCCTTGCTAAATTGACAGATATTTTTGAGGGACATAATTTAATCCATGACAAAGAGGTTGATGGTTCAGATCCACCCAGAGGCACCTCAGAAGAAAGGTCTGGTGATCTACTTCTGAAAAATCAGCCATCGAAAACCCTATGGAGCACAGTTCTACTCTGACACACGTGGGGTCACTGAATCAGACCCGACTCCAGGGCAACTTTTTTTTTTTTTAATTGGTGCTGGGGTTAAGACTCCTTACTTAATGCAATTTAGTGAATGAAGAAAAGTATTCAATTCAAATCATTGATTAACAGCATAGACATAATGTAATAATCATTTGAAAATTTCATGATTTGAATAATTGCTTGAAAAAGCTACTAATTTAAGACTGGATTCGATTTAGTACTGTAACTTAGAAAACTGAGAGAAGACATGTCTGTTTTTCATACCCAAAGAATCACATGCTGAAAGATCACTTCAGGTAGCTTCACTCTTCGTAAAGTGTCATTGTAGATTAGCATTAGCCAGTTCCAAAGGTAGAGGATTTCCCTGAGGATGTCTAATTTCCAGGCATTTGAAGGAGAAGCTGTTTGGTTTATTTCACTTAAAAAAAAAATTATTTTTTTTATTGTGGTGAATATATACACACCAAAACATTTGTCAACAGAATAACTTCCACATTTACAATTCACTGGAGTTTATTTCATTTAAAAATTATATTTATTGTATTTTTTCATTAAAAAGTAGTACATGCTCATTGTGGAGCATTTGAAAAACAGAAAGGAAGAAAATAAGGCTCACTAATAATCCTTAGAGATAATTCCTGTTAATATTTTGCTGTGAACATTTGCCTCCCAGTCATATTTTTTCATCTTTTTAAATTGTTTTTGAAATTATAAAAGAAATACATGCTTATTGTAAAAAATGAGACAATAGAGGAATATCAAACAAAATGTGGAAGCCACATTGTGGCATTTCTTACGGCAGTGTTGACGGGATGGCGTGACCCCTGGTGCGCCGTCAGTGCCTAAGCTGCGAAACCGCAGGTTAGTTAGCAAGGGGGCAAGTGAAGGACTTGCCTGAACTCACCACTGTAACTCTTGGAGGCTCAAGCAACCTTACTTTGGGGTCCTTTCCCTCTCAGGGGAGTTCGGGAACTTAACGCCCACGATTTCTTTGTGGATGTTCGTGAGCATGCTGGCAGGTTCCAGGAAATCATCTTGAAGAGGACGTTCTGAAAGTTTGGACTTCCCACGCTCAAGCAACTGGAGAAATTTGGGTATTAATGTTATTTTTGCTCTAAAGACTAGTGAAGCCTGACTATTTGGATTACTGTTTTGAAAGTCTCAATACTACCAAAAGACTCAAAAAAAAAAAAAAAATGCAAGAAACGAAAACCACTGCTGATATTTGTTATAAAGAAAATTGCAGGTTAAACATTCTTTTAAGACCAGACGCTATATCCTGTACTTTCTTTTTTTTTTAAGAAGTACCCATAAAACCTGCAGCAGTGCTAGTACATAGTAGGTGCTCAAAGAAAAGTTATTTATGGTAAAATTTGTTGCCGATTCCACTCTCCTGTGGCATAAAAGCAGTATTAGAAAGCTTATTAGTGGACTGTGATTTCTTGTAAACCACAGAATTCCTCTCTGCTGTGACTCACACTAACAGGAAGACTGATGAAATATCTTCTCAGCCGTAACCAGAACGTGTTCTTTTCCTTATTTTTTTCAATTTTTTTCTTGTTCCAACTAATTTATTCTTTTTTTAAATTTTTTCCCATACGAAAATTTATACATACATTGTTATGTGACTCTAATTGCTCTCCCCATACTGTGACAGCACACTTCTCTTTTCCACCCCCAATTCCCAATGTCCATTCAACCAGCTCCTAACCCTCTCTGCCCTCCCATCTCACCTCTGGACAGAAACTGCCCCTTTAGTCTCTTGTATCTACCTGAGCTAAGAGGCACGCTCCTCACAAGTATCACTTTATCTCCCACAGTCCAGTCCAATCCCTGTCTGAAGAGTTGGCCTCGGAAATTGTTTTAGTTCTGGGCTGATAGAGAATCCAGGGTCC
>NW_004443961.1:4361177-4362345 GCF_000243295.1 Trichechus manatus latirostris
TTTGTGTTTTTTGGATTAATGCTAGCCTTGTTGGGGTGAGATGATATCTCATTGTAGTTTTGATCTGCATTTCTCTAATGGCTAATGATAGTGGGGATTTCTTCATGTGTCTGTTAGCTGCCTGAACATCTTCTTTGGCCAAATGCCTGTTCCTATTCTTTGCCCATTTTTTAATTAGGTTGTCTTTTTGTTGTTGAGGTTTTGCAGTATCTTGTAGATTTTAGAGATTAGATGCTGATTGGATTTGTCGTAGCCAAAATTTTTTTCCCAGTTTGTAGGTTGTCTTTTTACTCTTTTGGTGAAGTATTCTGAATGAGCATAATTGTTTGATTTTTAGGAGCTTCCATTTATCTGGTCTCTCTTCTGGTGTTTGTGCATTGTTACTTATGGTTCCTGTTCTGTTTATGCCATGTATTAGGGCTTCTAGCGTTGTCCCTATTTTTTCTTCCATAGTCTTTATCATTTTCAATTTTATATTTAAGTCTTTGATTCATTTTGAATTAGTTTTTGTGCATGGTGTGAGGTATGGGTCTTGTTTCAGTTTTTTGTAGATGGATATCAAGTTATACCAGCACCATCTGTTAAAGACACTGTCTTTTTCCCAATTAACAGACTTTGGGCCTCTGTCAAGCATCAGCTGCTCATAGGTGGATGAATTTATGTGTGAATTCTCAATTCTGTTCCATTGGTCTGTGTATCTGGTGTTGTACCAGTACCAGGCTGTTTTGACTACCGTGGCAGTATAATAGGTTCTAAAATCAGGTAGTGTGAGGCCTCCCACTTTGTTCTTTTTCTTGAGTAATGCTTTACTTATTCGGAGACTCTTCCCTTTCCATATGAAGTTGGTGATTTGTTTCTCCATCTTATTAAAAAATGCTGTTGGGATTTGGATTGGGATTGCATTGTTTCCGTAGATTGCTTTGGGTAGAATTGACATTTTCAGAATGTTGAGTCTACCCATGAGCAAGGTGTTTTCCCACTTGTGCAGGTCTCTTTTGGTTTCTTGCAGTAGTGTCTTGTAGTTTTCATTGTATAGATCTTTTACGTCTCTGGTTAGATTTATTCCTAAGTAATTTATCTTCTTGGGGGCTATCGTAAATGGTATTGATTTGGTGATTTCCTTTTTGAGGTTCTCTTTGTTGGTGTAAAGGAATTCAACTGATTTTTG
>NW_004443961.1:4365254-4384933 GCF_000243295.1 Trichechus manatus latirostris
CTCCTTTGTAGATGACTTTTTGTTTATCCCTAGCCACTCTTAAAATTCTCTCTTTATCTTTGGTTTTGGCAAGTTTGATTGTAATATGTCTTGGTGACTTTCTTTTAGGATCTACCTTATGTAGGGTTCGATGAGCATCTTGGATAGATATCTTGTCAGCTTTCACGATATCAGGGAAGTTTTCTGCCAACAAATCTTCAACAATTCTCTCTGTGTTTTCTGTTATCCCCCCTGTTCTAGTACTCCAGTCACTCGTAGGTTATTCTTCTTGATAGAGTCCCACATAATTCTTAGGGTTTCTTTATTTTTTAAAAATCTTTTAATCTGATCTTTCCTCAAATAATTTGGTGTCAAGTGCTTTATCTTCAATCTCACTAATTCTGACTTCCATTGCCTCAGTTCTACTGCCATGACTTTCTATTGAGTTGTCTAATTCTGAAATTTTGTTGTTAATCTTCTGGATTTCTGCTCTCTCTATGGATTCTTGCAGCCTGTTAAATTTGTCATTATGCTCTTCTCTAATCTTTTTAATTTCCTCTATTGCATGTCCTGCATTTTGCTTAATTTCCTTCCTAATTTCTTGAAGAGTTCTATATATTAATCTTTTGTATTCTGCCTCCGGTAATTCCAAGAAATTTTCCTCCTCAGGGAAATTTCTAGATTCTTTTTCTGGAGCTTGCTGAAGCCATCATGGATTGCCTTGTTATGTGATTTGATATTGACTGTTGTCTCCAAGCCATCAATAAGTCATTATATTTATTTATTTTATGTTTGCTTTGTGTCCTAGCTTCTTGGTTTGTTTTGATATGCCCATATAGGCTGCCCATGTGAGCTAGTTTGATTACTGGCATCTTTGGAGCTCTAATGTCCTCTCTCCAGGTGGTTAGGTCTGTTACTTGGTATGTGAGCTCAGGAGTCTGCCCACTCCTCCTGTATAGATTCAGCTCAGGTGCCCAGGTAGATAGCCACCAAGTGTGTGGTGTAGGCTCTCACTTACAGTCCTAGACAGGCATGGGTGACTGGTGTAGGCACAGGTGTCTGGCTACAGCAGGGGGGCACACTCTGAGCAAGGCAGGAGACTGATGGCCACCCCCAGTTGTCCAGGAGGAAGGCGTATCCCTGTTCCCTAGAGCACGTAGGTGGGTGAGTTTTGCAGCTGGACTATGAGCACCTAATGCTGTTGGCTGTAAGGAGTGGTGGGCACCTCTTATTCATGGGCCCCTATTGCAGTTAGCTAGGTGGCGTGGGCAGAGCCACCAGTCCTCAGGCCCCTGCTGTGGTAGGTGAAGACCCTGCTTAATGGGCAGAGCAGTGTCAGATGTCAAACTTGCCACTTCACAGCTGGAACAGTTGAAGTTAGAGTTCCAGTATATACCCTGTTGTACTGCAGTAATGAGGGCCTACGCTGTTGAGATGGGCCCACGTAAGTCTATGCAGGGGGAAAGCACTCAAAGTCTGTGGATCCCTTATGCCTGTGCCTAGGCAAAGGAGATGTGCCTACCCTGGGTTCCTGGCTTAGGGGAGCCGGCAGTTTATTCTTTCCCTTGTTTGTTAATTTGTTCACTCTCCAAGGCAGAGAGAATGGCTCCAGGTGTGTGATGGATTTTACTTCCAGCCTAGGGGACTCGACAATTGCTGAAGCTGGTCCAGGACCCAGTGCAGAGCAGGAAGTCAGGAGTTAAATGGGAGAGAGGTTTATCCCTAAGGTGGGTGTTTTTGATCCGCATGGTAAGCCGTAAGCAAGTACTTATTTTTCTCCAGTGAGGGCTGCTTCTCCCTGGTTCTGGGTGGCGCTGTAGACTGTCTGGTGCTGGGTCTCTCCTGGTGTGGAAAATGTGCCTCACAAGCACTGATGCTTGCCTGCCTCACCGCTCACGCACGAGATGCTCAGGCCTGAGGGGATCAGGCTCTTGCCGGATCAGGTCTGGCAACACCTCGCTGCTTCCAAACCATCTCTCCCTCCCACTGCCACTCAGTCTGGTTCCTCAACTCAGCCTTTGATGTTCAGTGCTCCCAGATTGCCATATATAATCAAATCACTTGTTTTTTTGGGTCTTTGTTGTAAGAGGATCCACTGGAAGCTTCTGACTACTCCATTGTCTCGGCCCCACCTTCTTTTCTTTATTACTTAACAGTGCAGCAGATTCATTAATATTGAAATCAGATGCGGCCAAGGCTGAAAGACAACAGAGGGAAGCAGAGCATTTTCTTAGAGAATCATGGTGAAACTTACCCCTTTGAATTTTTTTTTTTATCAGAAGAATGATTACAAGTGTAGCAATACCATTGGCTGGTAGTCTGAAAGATGTGTCTACCAGCTTTGAAGATGCTTCCCAAGTGTGTTACAATTTCTTATCTCTAGGAATAAATTGGCTACAATAGGATTCATATTTCTTATGCAGATCAGATATAAAATATCTAGAAAATTCACGGTTGTTGTTGTTAGGTGTCATCGAGTTGTTTCCAACTCATAGTAACCCTGTGTACAACAGAACGAAACACTGCCCCATACTGCACCATCCGCACAAAATCATTGTTATGTTTGTGCCCACTGTTGCAGCCACTATGTCAATCCATCTCCTTGAGGGTCTTCCTCTTTTTCACTGACCCTCTACTTTACCAAGCATGCTGTCCTCCTCCAAGGACTGGTCCCTCCACTTAGTAGATAAAAATTCTTCCCTTCCCCTCAGCTGCAATACCTCCGTGAGTTTTTAGGAGTTTGCTGTGTTTACTTACTATGTGAAAGAGAAGAACTTCTATTATTTTCTGAGAGTTTGAGACTGTATTGATACTAGAACGGGCAAGGATAGAAATGACATCACCGGATTTTCGTTTCTCTTGAGAAGCCAGTGAGTAATTAGGGTGTGTCAGTTTCGATGGACTTTTGGTCTAAGAGCCCTGAGCATTTTCCTGTTTGAGATTTTTATTCCAAATACAACTTAGTTATTGCTTAGATTTTTTTCTGGAAAAAATTACAAAATCTGTGCATATGAAATAAAAACTCTCATGTCAATGAATTTGATTTTTAATCCAGCAGCTAATTTGGGGATTAAGCAATTAACTTTGTTTCTCCATTGCTTTGTCCACACACCAGCCACCCTTGCCTCACTTCTTCCCTCCCTCTCTGTGATTTTAGGTTAGAGGGAAGGAGAGAAGGAGAAGAAGCTAGAATATGGCTTTTCTGTTCCGTTCCTTGTCCTTCAAACAGAATTTCCTAGTAGGTATTATTTGCTGAGAGCCAACCTTGAATCAGGCATTGTACTAAGTGCTTTATGAAGAGTATTTAATTTAATCCATACAACAACCTTCTACGGGAGCTGCTATTATCCCCATTTTCCTGATGAGAACATTGAGGCACAGAGCTTAGAAGTATAGAGATGGATTTCAATTCAGTTCTATTTAATTCCCAAATCCTCAATCTTCCCAAACATGGAATGCACTCAGTAAATATTTGATCCCTTCTGAGCCCTTAATCTCCACACTGCAGAGGACATGGCTGAGTTAGACACAAAACCTAGGCCTTCTCAGCCTCCTTTGACCCAAGACCTAGGCTTAATAAAGAGGAGGGAAGGACTTTCTTGTTTTAGGAGAGAAGAAAGGAAGGAGAAGAGGAAGACAGAAGAGAAGGAATGCCAAATAGCAATGAGACCAAGGAGAGAAAAGGATGTTTCGGAGAATTTATAAAGGATGGGAAAGGAAGAATTAAATTCAGGTCCTGCAAAAAATCAGCAATGCCCTTCACACATGGGCTATATTATATAGGGGATATTTTCTAGTCTTTTCACTGGAAGTTCCCCAAATACTGAATATTCTGCTCTAGAGTTTTCACAATTTTGAATTTTAGGGAATTCAGATCATAAGAATTTACTCATGGAAAGAAGTGAATCAGCAAGGCACGTGTTAACTGTCTCCATCAGCCTTTTCAGGTCTCTTATTCTTGTTCTTCTCTTTAATTTGTGCTGGTGGGTTCGAACTGCTTACCTTTTAGTTAGCAGTCCAGTGCTCAGCCACTGGGCCATTAGGGCTCTTTTTTCAGACATACGAGTCAATATATTATATTTTCTGCTTCAGCTAGTTTGAACTGAATGTCTGTTATTTGCATCCAAAGTTTATTAGTACCTTAATAAACTTCCTAAATTTTCCAACTTACAGGTAAAAATAATATATTCTCTTATAATTTAAAAAAACTCTTCCGTATCAGCACTTAAATCTTCTTTCTTCTTCCTAATATAGTATATTTGTGTTTTCTTTTTTCTTGATCATAGTTGGCTGAGGTTTGTCTGTTTTATTGGTCCTTTAAGAACATGGTTTAATTGATCAAGACTCTAGTGATTTTATATTTTAGATTTTTTATTTCCTTGTTTTATTTTTCCTTCCATCTATATTGTTTATATTGCTATTCTTTTTTTTTTTTAATTCTGTGCTTACTTTTTTTCAAAATGTATTATTTCCTAAAATGCTATAAATTTGTATTTTCCTCTGCATACTGCTTTATCAAGATCACAGTATTTCTTAGGTATAATGCTATATTATTTATTTTTAAATAATTTGCAATTTCTCTTTCTATTTCCTCTTTTACCCAAAAGTTATTTAGAAAGTTTCTAACTGTATGGATTTAAGTTTTTTATTTTTAATAAACTGTGTATGTTTTTAAGGGGCCCTGGTGGTACAGTGGTTAAGTGCTCTGCTGTTAACTGAAAGGTCGGCTGTTTGAATCCACCAGCCACTCTGCTTAGGGGTGGTTATTTTTATATTTATCCTGCTTGGACTCACTGCTCTACTTAGATCTGAAAGTTGATGTTTTTCACCCTATCTGCAAAATTATCTTCATTTCTTTAAATTTATTTTTTTCTGTCTCATTCTTTTTTTTTTAATTAATCCCTCTGGGACTTTAATTTCGTGTATATTATTCTGCTAGATATTGCCCCACATATCACTGAGGCTCTGTTAATTTTTTCTTTCTTCAAATGGAATAATTTCTATTGATTTGTCTTCTAGTTTACTAACTCTTTCTTCTATACTCTGTTAAACCCATTCAGTAAAATTTTTTTTCAGATATTTTACTTTTCAGTTCTAAAATGTTGACTTAAAAAGAAAATAATTTCTACTTCGCTGCTGAGCATCTTTATCTGTTCACTCATTAAAACCGCTTTTTCCTTGAATATATTTATGATAAAACAACAAAAACCGATTGTTGTCGAATGGATTCTGACTCATGGCAACCCTATAGGACAGAGTAGAACTGCTCCGTAGGGTTTCCAAGGAGCAACTGGTGGATTTGAACTGCCATAGCTCTTAATCACTATGCCACCAGGACTCTATATTTATGATAGCTGCTTTAAAATCCTTGTCTGCTAATTTGAACATCTGAATTGGATCATTACAGAGTCTATTTCTATTAACTTCTTTCTTTTTCCTTGATGATGGGCCATATTTTCCTGTTTATATTCATGAGTAGTAACGTTTTAATTCTGTGCTGTATTTGTGGCTCGTATGTAGTGTCTTAGTTATCTGGTGCTACTGTAACAGAAATACCACAAGTAGATGGCTTTAACAAACAGAAATTTATTCTCTCACAGTTTAGGAGGCTAGAAGTCCAAAGTCAGGGTGTTGGTCCTAGAGGAAGACTTTTTGTCTATGTTGGCTCTGGGAGAAGATCCTTGTCCTTGGCTCCTGGGCGATCTTCCTGTGGTGTGACATCGCTCTTCCCCCATCTCTGCTTTGCTCGCTTGTTTAATCTCTTTTATATTTCAGAAGAGATTGACTCAAGATAAACACTACACTAATCCTGGCTCATTAACATAACAAAGACAACTTCTCCCCAAATGGGATTATAACCACAGGCACAGAGTTTAGGATTTACAACACATATTTTGAGAAGGCATAATTCAATCCATAACATGTAGTAAGGGAGACTATTATTTCATTCTCCTTAAAAGGATGTTCTATTGGGCAGTTGAATTACTCACAGAACATTTTGGTTCTGTCAGGATTGGTTTTATAATGATAGGGCAGATCTATTTCTATTCTGAAATAAGTTTTAGGGCATGATTCTTACTCTAGGGTATGTTCCTTACTTCTGAAGCATGGCCTTGGGGGTCTCAGCTTAATGCTAGAGTTACCAGGTGAGGTCCCTCAACACTGGCTGGGCCAGAAGTCAAACATATCCTAGCCCTCCAGCTCCTGGCCCCACAACGGTGATCTCTGCTAAGCTTTATGGAGTCTCTCCCTGCATATGTGCATCCAAGTTGTTTGCTGAGGCCCCATGCTAAATCCTCATTCAAACATCTGCCTTCCCCAGGCCCTGGGCATCTTTTTCTTCTCCAAGAAGAAATCTCTTGATAATTCCAACCCCTCGACTGTCTGAAACTCTGGTCCCTGCCTGTGGGCTCAATGACACCCCTGCTCCACTTGGCCCCCACTTCCTCATGCAGGAGAGTGCCTTCCGTCAGAAAGCCAGGGCACTTGGTCATTGGGCTCACCGTGTGTGTTTCCGTTGTCTCAAGGGTCACAGTGCTGTGCTGCTGGTTGTTCAATGTCTGGAAATAGTTCCCTCTTATTTTATCCAAGTTTTGTAGTTGTTTTTGGCCAAAGGGCAAATCTGGTAACATTTACTCTGTCTCGTTTGCTTTAAGGTTATTGTTTTCCTTAATTTCTAATGTTTCTGTGTGATTGGCATGAAGGAGCCTGTAAAATTTTTTTATTTGAGGTTTTTTGTGGTGTGTGTGTGCAGCCTATGTTCCATGGACGTTTAAAAAGTATGTCTATTCTCTGCATGTTATATACAAAGTTCTAAATTTATTCCTTAGTTACAGCTTCTGAATTATGTTATTCAGTTCCTATACATACTTGTTTATTACTTTTTGGTAACAGCTTTATTGTGATATAGTTCACATACCATACAATTCACTTATTTAAAGCAGCATAATTCAGTGTTTTTTAGTATGTTCACAGAGTTGTATAACCATCGCTACAATAAATTTCAGAACATTTTTATCACCCTACAAAGAAACTACACACCCATTAGCAGTCACTCCTCATTTCCTCCTAAACCTTACTCCCAGCTGTCGGCAACCACTAATCTACTTTCTGTCTCTATAGATTTGCCTGTTTTGGACATTTCATGTATATAGAATAGTATAATACATGATCTTTTGTTTGTGGATTCTTTCACTTAGCATAATGTTTTAAAGGTTCATCTGTGTTGTAGCATATATCAGCATTTCATTCCCTTTTATTGTCAAATAATTTTCTCTTGTATAGATATACCACATCTTATTTATCTACTCATCAGTTGATCAGCATTTGACTTGTTTCCATTTTTTGGCTATTATGAATAGCGCTACTGTGAATATTTGTATATGTGTTTTTGTGAGGACATATGCTTTCATTTCTCTTGGGTACATATGTGGGAGCAAAATTGCTGGAACATATGGTAACTCTGTGTTTAGAAACTGCCAGACTGTTTTCCATCGAGGCTGTATCATTTTACATTCTCGCTGGCAGTGGATGAGGGTTCCCATTTCTCCATATCCTTGTCAACACTTATTGTCTGTCTTTTTTGATTATAGTCATCCTAGTTTGTGCAGTGGGCTTATTTATTTTTGAATACTTGATTTGTTCATTTTTAATAGAAGCCTCTTAAATTCTTCCATTATGATTCAATAAATGACAGCTCTTTATGCAAGAGCTGTGTACCAGGCGTTATACTAGATGCTCAGTGTAGAGTAGTCTGAAGTGAGGCTGGAGAAAAAAAAAATTAAGTAATCGAGATGATTCTAATATACAGGTAACGTTGAGAACCACTGGGGTAGAGGAAGCATAGAGTGAGATGAGTTTGGAATAATTAGTAGGTACAGATAAGATACGACTTTGAGAACTATGGTCAGGAGTTTAGATTTTATTTTAAGTGCAGTGGGAAGCCTTTAACAGATTTAAGCAGGTAAATCCCACCAACTGACATGTGTCTTAAAATGATCTGTCTTAATCATGCAATTGTAAAAAGGAATGAGGAAGATTTCTATGTATTATATGCAGCTATCTCTAGGATGTATTTTAAATGAAAAAAGTAATACGCAGAGCACTGTTCATAGTATGCTATCTTTGGGTAAAGAGGGGCATAAAAATGTATACCTTATTTTCAAAACAAGGGAAATATAAACCCAAAATTAGTAAAGTTGTGTACAAGCCCTGGTGGCAAAGTGGTTAAGAACTCAGGCTATTAACCAAAGGGTCAGCGGTTGTAATCCACCAGGCACTCCTTGGAAACCCTTTGGGGCAGTTCTTCTCTGTCCTGTAGGGTCCCTATGAGTCGGAATCAACTCCACGGCAACGGATGGGAGGCAGCAAGATTCGCGGAAAGGGAGGAAGCAAGACTTTTGTTGTTACTTTGTTACATAGTTTTGACTTTAGAACCATGTACATTTTTTTACATATAAAAATTAAATTATAAAAGAATAAAAAGAAATTCCTGAAAATTGGAAACAAGTGACCATAATATACATCAAGCTGATGCCAAAGCCACACAAAGAAAATCATTACTCAAAATGACTTCCAAGTACAGTATTTTGAGTGTACTTTCCAGTGGGATATATTCTAGGAACAAAACCCACAAAGAAGTCTTAAATTGCATTCAGTAGTCTTATAATTTTTAATAATATTGGTATTGCTCATTTGAAACTAAGTCACCCTGATGGTGCAGTGGTTAAGCGGTCGGCTGCTAACCGAAAGGTCGGCTGTTGGAACCCATCAGCCGCTCCTTGAGAGAAAGATGTGGCGCTTCCATAAGGCTTACCCAAACCAAACTCATTGCCCTTGAGCTGATTCTGACTCATAGTGACCCTGTAAGACAGAGTAGAACTGTCCTTCCCTTTTCAAAGTTGTAATTTTTTCGGAAGAACAACTGGTGGGTTTGAACCGCTGATCTTTCAGTTAGCAGCCGAGCACTTTAACCACTGTGCCACCAGGACACCTTCTGTAAACAGTACATCTTTGGAAACCCTATGGGCAGTTCTACTTTGTCCTATAGGGTCAGAATCGACTTGACAGCAACGGGTTAATTTGAAACTATTATAAGCATATCATAGAATAAAGAAAATAAGAAATTGTGTTAATGTTAGAAAAGCAAGATTTTCAGCATAGGAGAAAAGAGACACAAATATAAAACCAGAGAATTTAAGTAAACACCCTATAATCAAATTTGAAATAGAAATATCAGTATAATTTATGATTTTTTTCTCCAAAAACCAGTATCTACTTCCTAACTCTGTCCATTGACAAGACCTTAAAGCAATAACCAAACTGTGGTTTCTAATACTATTTCCAATTAAATGGCACTAGAAAAACGGCCCTGGTGGTGCAATGGTTAAAGCACTTGGCTGCTAACTGAAAGGTCAGCAGTTGGAACCCACCAGCCACTCTGCAGGAGAAAGATGTCACAGTCTGCTTCGTTAAAGAGTTACAGCCTTGGAAACTCTATGGGGCATCTCTATTCTGTCCTGTAGGGTTGCTATGAGTTGGAATCAACTCCATGGCAATGGTTTTTTTTCTTTTTTTTTTTAAAAGAAAAATGGCTGATTGCAGGTCTAGGGTAGGAAATGCATAAGATAAATATTTTTGGGGAGATGAAATTGCTCCAAAATCGATTGTGATGATGGTTGTAGAATCATGTGAATACTGTATAATAAAAAGCTTGTACACTTTAAATGGGTAAATTGTATGATATGTGACTTATATATCAGTAAAACTGTTAAAAAACCTGTGGCATGAAAAAATAATGGAAGGGGGACTGTTACAGAACAACAGAGGCTTAAGAGAGGATACAATCAATGTGAGGATCTTATTTATATCTTAATTCAAACAAACCACTTGCAAAAAGATACCTTTGAGATAATCAGAACTGTGAATGTGGGCTGGGTCTTAGATGTAAGAAATTATGGTTAATTTTGTTAAGTGTAATAATGTTGTGGTTATGGAAAAAATGTTATCAGTCAAGGTGAATACTCAAGTATTTACAGGTGAAATTATATGATATCTGGGATTTGCTTTAAAATACTTGGAAAAAACATGAGAGTTAGATGAAATATTAATGACTATTGAAATGGTTATGGGCACATGAGAACTCATTATTTTATTTCTCCACTTTTATATGTTTTTAATTTTCTATAAGAAAACAATTTTAGAACACTAGATCAGTTTGCATGTTGTGAAAATTTTTCCTTGTATTTTGCTAAAACCTTATAAGTTATATATTTAAATTCCAAATAGTAAGATACATAAAAGTTTTTTTTTTAATATTTTAACTTATTGGTAGATAAGTTTATCAATATGAAACATCTTCCTTTTTTCATTTGATGATTTTGACTTGAATTCTATTGATTTTGCCATTCTTGTTCTCTTATTATTACTCTCTGCCTGGATATATCTTTGTCTGTCTCTTTTTTCAACCTATCTATGCCATTTTATGTTAGGCTTCACCCATGTAAACAGTGTATAGCTGGATTTAGTTTTTAATCAAAATGAATCTGTCTGAAACAGTTGAGAATTCTGATGTCAATTTTGTTCATATTACTTTACATTTATCCTTTTCCTCTGTCTTGCTGGATGCTTTTAATTTCTCCTTTTCCTAGAAATCAGACATTTTTTCCAAGATGAGTCTAGATGTATTTTTCCCCATGACTGGCACTTGGTGTGCCCTTCTTTCAATCTGAAAACTCAAGTCTCCACCAAGGGAAAATTTTCTCCTGCGATTTCTTTGATCATGTCTCCCATTTCTTCTATTATACAGACAGTGGAACTTGTGGCTATATCACCCATATCTCTAAACTTTCCTTTTATACTTTTTCCTCTTTGCCTTGTGCATTGCATTCTGGGAGAATCCCTCAGATTGACCAGCCAGCTCACTAATTCACCCTTCAGCTATCTTCATTTAATGATTCAGCCTCATATTGAGTTTTCTGTTTTGTAATGATGTATTTGATTTCCATATACTATTTTTTTTTCCTTAGCATTTTGTTCTTTTACATCACCAAATTCCTGGATATATTAATTACAGTGTAAGTTTTCTCTGTAGAACCATATGGAAGCTAAAGGTTTGTTTTTTAAATTCTGCATGAGATCCCTCTTTACCTATATCAAAAGTTTATTTATTTATTTAAGCACTTAGGGTTCTCCAGCAAGTTATGTCAAGGAAAAAGAACTAATATTAAACCTGAAATAAATAGGCTAAATGGATCTTGTGCTTTACAAGAAACTTGATGATACATTAGATTTATGTCCCTCTTTAACACTCATTCCTGTGACTTGCCAGAGGTTTTTAAATTTTTAAGTTCTTTCATTTGGGAGGAAGGGATATTGAATGTGGGATTTTTTGGGGGCATCGCTACCCCTCACCACTACGACCATGACACACCATCCGTTCCATATCTGTCAAGCAGTGAACAGGTAGAAACCCAGAAAAGAAAAATATCTAGGAACAGAAGAAAACATATTCTTGGTAAATTTTCCACTAAATTGTCATTGGACTGTTTTTGTTCCCTAGCCTTGTCTAGCACCATGTGGATTCCCTGTTGCAAAGGGAAGTGTCAAGCTAATTTTGGATCCAATTGTACAAAGGAATCAGCTTGTTACTTTGTTAGGTGCCGTCGAGTGGGTTCCTTCTCATAGAGACCCTATGTATAACAGAACGAAACACTGCTCGGTCCTGCACCATCCTCACGAGCGTTGCTATGTTTGAGCCCATTGTTGCAGCCACTGTGTCAATCCATCTCATCAAGGGTCTTCGTCTTTTTGGCTGACCCTCTACCTTATTAAGCATGATGTCCTTCTCCAGGGACTGGTCCCTCCTGATAACGTGCGCAAAGTACATGAAACAAGTCTCACCATCCTTGCTTCTAAGGAGCATTCTGTCTGTACTTCTTCCAAGACAGATTTGTTCATTCTTTTGCCAGTCCATGGTGTATTTACCATTTTTTGCCAACACCATATTTCAAAGGCATCAATTCTTCTTTTGTCTTCCTTATTTATTGTCCTGCTTTCACATGCATATGAGGTGATTACAAATATCGTGGCTTGGGTCAGGTGCACCTTAGTCCTCAAAGTAACAAACTGACAAACACGTGGTAAAGGAATCAGCTGGATCCTAATATATATATGAGCCAGACTTCTGAACTCCTTTCTTGAGCCCATTTGCTAATTAGTAAAATTTGATAATTTTGGTAAAATTGTCTAGGATCTAAGATTATAAGGAAAAACAGACTATGAAGGACCAGTAAGATATTGGGAAACATGTCAGTCTAGGAAATGCCGTAAGTTCAAAATGAACTTAGACTTGAGAAATTAAATTAGGAGAAATAAAATGATGTTCAAATAGGTCATCCTAAAAGCCCAGCCATTTAGGATCTTTTACATAAAACTCTCCTTTTCCAAAAAAGTGCAAAAGAGAAGTATGTCTGGTTGGATTCAGAGAAAATTGGTGCAGAGAATATCAATTTAAAAGATGTATAAGAATAAGAAGGAACAGGAAAATGTCAAATTCTTCAATAGCTAGAACCAGACTGAGTTTGTGTGTGGGTGTGGGTGTGGGTGTGTGTGTGGGGGGAGGGTGAATACAGAGAAAGAATTGAAGCTCAATGAAGCATCAGTGTTCTTAATTGCTCTCATCAAGCTGATCTGCAAATTTCAGGTCAGAGGAAGGCTTTAACAGGAAATTTGGAAAGAATTCTATCCTCCACAATTAACGCAGTCAAAGTCTTTCTCAAAGTAAGCATAGCAATGTTGTTGTGTGTCGTTGAGCAGATTCCGACTCATGGCAAACCCATGTGTTCAGAGTAGAACTGCTCCATAGAGTTTTCTTGGCTGTAATTTTAATGGAAGTACATAACCAGGCCTTTTCTTCTGCAGTAGTACTGCTGAGTGGGTTCAAACTGCCAACCTTTAGGTTAGCAGCTGAGTGCAAACCATTTGTGCCACTCAGGGACCTTAGTACAGCAAAAACCCATTGCCGTCAAGTCAGTTCTGCTTCATGGCGACCCTTTACTTGTTAATTGAAATAAAAATGCCTGGGACAGTACCTGACTCAATCATCTCTCACATTCCTCTCCTTTCCGTGATGAAATATGTCACAAAACACTATTCTCCTTTGCTTTTTTTCAATGATTCAGAAAATATAAGAGACAGTCTTACCTCATGGGCCGTATAGAAATAGATGGTGGGCCAGATTTGGCTGGGGGGCTTAGATTGCTGACCCCTGGTATGTACCATGAGCACTCCAAGCCCTTTCTAGAGCGAATAATCTGGATCTTACAGCTCCTATTAAAATCCCCTTTGATGGAAACGAATTTAGGAAATATAATTCAAAGGACATACTATCTATACATTCCTCTATTAATTTTAGATTCTATCTTTGGGTCAAGTTAAACCACTGGGAGGCTATTAACTTGGACCAACTCAGCTCAACTATGAACAGAGTCTCCTTCACTGAATGACATTTTAATTTTATGCCTTCTATTTTTATCAAGGGTCACTACAAGGCAGAACAATTTTATTTCAGCTTTTGCATTTGCAAAACATCTGTTGTTGAAAAGCTTCCCCAGTAAATCACTGAGCGTTCCTATAAAAAGTCTCCTGTAAGGACTTTCTCTCAGAACTCAATACTAGGAAAAACTTGTGTTTCAACCTTTCGGAGAGTTTCAAAGTTCTTTCTCTTAGCTAACTACACACCGTTCTTGCCAAATTTTCCTCTTTACTCTGGCTTCTGGAAAGCTTGAGTTAGATTTTATTCTTAATCACAGCAACTATATTCACCAGGGCCACTGTGTAGTACAACTCCAGGGGGTCCAAAGTAGGAGACTATTGTAGACATTTAGGTAAGAAAGCTTAATCTCTGGGGAAATGAAGGTTTTCTTTATAAATCTGAGTCCAGACCTGCTTTGAAACACTCCCCTCGCCCCACCCCCAGAGTCCCTACATATGCAAATGGTTAAATGCTCAACTACTAACCAAAATGTTGGTGGTTTGAACTCCCCCAGAGGTGCCTCAGAAGAAAGGCCTGGCAATCTGCTTCCAAAAGGTCACAACCTTGAAAACCCTGTGGAGTGCAGTTCTATTGTACACACATAGGGTTGCTGTGAGTCAGAATCAGCTTGGGGACAACAGGTTCAGTTTTGGTTTCTTCCTCCCTCCCCATCCCAGTGTCTTAAAGACACACTGGGCCTTGGAAGAGGGGTATCTTTTCTACCTCCTTTAAATAGGTTATTATATTCTCCTAGGGGAAGATGGTGAAGGAACTTTCTCTGGGAAAGTGAGTAGCTGAATGTGAGGACCAATTATCCTTATGTTGGACTGTCTCTAGATGGGACCACCATTTTCTCATTTACTCCACAACAGCTGCCAGCCATGTCCTACCCTTACTCTCCCTTCAGCTCTCACTTGCTCAGGGAATTCGTCCCGTTCCTGCAAGACACTTAGGGGACTCCTGTCTGTGCTTATTCCTTTTATAAGTATAATTAACTCCTTCACTAAACTCTAACCTCCTTATTTCTCATTCACCTTTGTATCTCCAGATCCTTGCACAGGCCTGACACAAAGTAAGTGCTCAATAAATATTTGATGAGTGAATGAATGAGACATACAAAATAAATTTGGAAATTTGAGCTTGTAACTCAGGAGAGATGGCGAGGCTAAGATAGTTTGCAGTTTTTTCTTAGCACAGATTTTGAGACTATATTAACATTTTCATGTGTCTTTATTTTTAAAAGTTTATAGCATTGATATATAGAATTTATGCCTTTCATAGTTACAAAGTACTTTTTTCTTGTTTTTCATTCTATAATTCACATTGCATTGAAGAGCCACTTGGAAAGAAGGCATATGTTTCCAATACCCTGGGTTCCCATGTGGTCTTCCTGGCATCTCCCATGGTGCCAGGACCAGGTCAGGCTTGCTCAGGTCTGGCAGTGGAGAAGAGCTGGCTGTTGGAGGAATTAATTGGCTTGTTGGAATAGCTCAGAGAGAACAGTTCTTAGCAGGGATGCCAGTAAACACTGGAAAAAGATCAGTACTGGGGGATCCAGGGACTGGGATGGAGAAGGACAGGCATGCAGACAAGGATTGTCAGAGGTACGGACTCAAGCCAGTAGAGCAGAGCTTGTATAGCAGAGTTGGCCAGAGAATCTCACACTGGCACCAGGATTGGGCCATGCATCTTAAGGCTTGGTTTATGCAAAGGATAAACCAAACCAAGCCAGTAGCTGTTGAGTCAATTCTGACTCATGGCAACCCCGCGTGTTTCAGAGTAGAACTGCTCCATAGTGTTTTCAAGGCTTTGGCTTTCATAAGCAGATCACCAGGACTTTTTTCTGAGGTGCCTGTCCTTCTCCATCCCTGGTGGGTTCAAACCACCAACCTTTCAGTTGGTAATTGAGCGCTTAACCTTTTGCACCACCCAGGGACTCCTTACAAAGGATAAGGAGCCTTTTAAAAGCCACAGCCCAGGGACACCTGTCTGATCCTGTCCAAAATGGCCAGGGATTTCCAATAGGTCTCAACAATTCATTCTATTTTATTAGAGCCAGTGCTCCGATCTGCATTTATATTGAGTTATTTATTATGATGCACTTTCCAAAAGGATTTGTGATGGCTTAAAATAACAGCACAGATACACTGAGATAAGAACCAATAATGTAGGATCAAAGGCAGAAATTCAAGCAAAGAAGGAGAGAATTAATATAAAGTCTTGATTGAAGAAAGTGACATCAGTAAGAGCAAAGTTTGACCCTGTGCTTTCTAGAAACCTCAACAAAGCAGGGGCTATGTGGGTTTTTATTTTTAAATCTTTGTGAAATACCTCTATATTCTTGTATAGCTGTTCATCAGGGGATGAAATTCTGTCTTGGCTCTGAGCTGTGAGAGGAATTTGCTGGGTGGATCTTTAAGAGGCACTGAGTAGTATCATGAATTATTGAGACCTGTAGCATCCTTATTAATGCTCTGTCTATTAAAATCTTTTGATCAAAATTATATTTCTAACTACTTTATACATTTTTATTTTATATATTTACTGCTATACTTGCAACATAAATTCAAAGTTACGGTTTTTGCATTATTTATTATGCCTTATCTATTATTGTAGTGCCCTTATTTATTGCTCTAAAGGTTTGTCTCTCACTACTTTTTGCTATAAAATTCAATATTATTGGATGTCATAATTGAAACCTTAGATTGTCATCATCAGCTTAAATTAGTCATATTTTGAGTAATTGTTATCAAAAATTCTTTGCTGCTTATGCTGAGTGAAATAAGTCAATCACAAAAGGACAAATACTGTATGAGACCACTATTATGAAGACACATGAAAAGGTTTACACACAGAAATAAACCATCTTTGATGGTTACGAGGGAGGGGAAGGGTAGGGCAGGGAAAACACTAACTAGACAATAGGTAAGTGGTAACTTTGGTGAACAGTAAGACAACTTGACCAGGCACAACTTGACCAAGGCAGAGTCATAGAAGCTTTATAGACATATCCAAACTCCCTGAGGGACTAAGTTGCTAGGCTGAGGGCTGGGGACCATGGTCTCAGGGGACATCTAGCTCAACCGGCATCACATAGTTTATAAAGACAATGTTCTACATTCCTACTTTGGTGAGTAGCATCTGGGATCTTAAAAGCTTGGGAGCGGCCATCTAAGATACTCTACTGGTCCCACCCTGTCCAGAGCAAGGGGGAATGAAGAAAACCAAAGACACAAGGGAAAGGTTGGTCCAAAGGACTAATGGACCACAACTGCCACAGCTTCCACCAGACTGAGTCTAGCACAACTAGATGGTACCTGGCTACCACCACTGACTGCTCTGACATGGATCACAGAGCTGGAGAAAAACGTAGAATAAAATTTGAACTCGCAAAAAAAAGACCAGACTTACTGGACTGACAGAGACTGGAGAAACACCCTTTTAACTCAGATCTGAAGTCATTCCTGAGGTTCACCCTTCAGCCAAAGATTAGAGAGGCTCATTAAACAATAATACACGTATCTCAACCATGTATATGAGACTAAATGGGCATAGCAGCCAAGGGGCAAGGACGAGAATGCAGGAGGGGACAGGAAAGCTGGACGAATGGAAATGGGGAGCCCAGAGTCAAGAAGAGGAGAGTGTTGACACATCACGGGGTTGACAACCAATGTCACAAAACAATGTTACAAAACAATATATGTATTAATTGTTTAATGAGAAACTAATTTGCTCTATAAACCTTTATCTAAAGCCCAATAAAATTCTTGGCTGCATTCATTTGATTTTCTTCCTCCTAGTTTTTCTACTACATTTATGGGGATTTTATTGTCATTCATTACTGCTGCATATTGCAGGTTTGTGAAATTTTTGTGGCTCTTGAACTATATATTTTCCAGATGCATTGTGTCAGTTAAACTGGGCACCAGTATTGCGTATTCCAGCTTGAGATAAGAGTTGATTTAGCATGAAGCTCTGAAATTCCTCTTCTTTTCTCCTTGGTTTATATTTAATCTGGCAAATCGATGCCAAAAGTGAGCTGCCTTTTGTAATAACATCCCTTTACCACCACTTTTATCTGTCCCTGGCAGCACAGACAGTTTGCGCACAGATGCTAACGTAAAGGTTGGTGGTTTGAACCTGCCCAGTGGTGCCATGGAAGAAAAGCCTGGTGATCTGCTTCCCTAAAGAATATAGCCAAGAAAACCCTACAGAGCAGTTCCACTCTGTTAACACATGGGGTTGCCATGAGTCAGAAATATCTCACCAATGAGTTTTTCACATCTCAGTTGCCATCAAGTTGATTCCGACTCATGGCAACCGCATATGTGTCACAGGAGAACTGTGTTCCATGAGGCTTTTGTGGCTGTGACCTTTTGGAAACAGATCACCAGGCCTTTCTTCAGAGGCATCTCTGGGTGGGTTTGAATCTCCAATTTTTCTGTTAGTAGCAGAGCATTTAGCCATATGTGCCACTTTTTAAATTCCTGATCACCATTATTATTGGACATTTTGTGCGTTTTCTTTAAGAAACTTTGAAACCTAAAGTCCCTGCGTCTTCTCTGTCAATAAAACTATGTGATGAAATCATTTTATTTATCAGTAATTGGTGTCATTTTAAAATGCATTTCCTTGGAAGTCTTAAATGTACTGCTTGATATTGGAAAAGGGAATAGTTTTGACATCAGTTGTAAAAGCTGTCAAGATCTTCTACGATTTGTTCCTGAATTATCTGACACAGTCTCCCTGAAAAGCTGACCGTTATGTTTCATATACTGTAACTAAGATGTGGAAATAACGTTAGCTCATTAAACAGATATTTCTGGATCTATACTTGGATGTACAGGAAAATGAGAAATCAGACAGAAGCAAAAGTGATGGTAAAAAAATATTCAGTAATCTAAAGCAGTTGATGATAACATCTGGGTCTTTTGGGGAAGGCGAAGGAGGAATGTTTTATTAGCTGAAGGAATATGGGTAATGAAAATGCAGTTGGATATGAAGACCTTCCTAATAATGGAGGTTGTTAAGTTTTAGAATTGCTTCCTAAGTGCCGATGGAATTTTCTTTCTTAACAGACTAGATACACAGCTGATCAGGACGAGTCTTCAAACCAAAAAACCATACCCATTGCGGTCAAGTTGATTCTGACTCATAGCGACCCTATAGCACAGAGGAGAACTGCCCCATAGGGTTTCCAAGGAGGGGCTGGTGGATTCGAACTGCCCACCTTTTGGTTAGTAGCCGAGCTCTTAACCACTGCACTACCTATTCAAAGTGTGGTCCACCGACCAGCATCCTTGGCCTCACCTGGGAACTTGTTAGAGCTACTTGGGTTGCATCCCAGACCAACAATCAGAATCTGCATTTTAACAAGATACCCAGGTTATTTGTATGCAAATTAGAGTCTGAGAAACAAACTGCCTTGGAACACTGTTTTCAAACTTGGCTGCACGCTAGAATCAACTGGGTGATTCCATACGTGGATGCCCGTGCCCAGAGATTCTGAGTAGTCTAGGATGTGGCTTTGGCATCCGGATTTTAAAAGCTCCCAATAGAACTTTAATATGCATTGGTGTTTCCACTGCTGTAGAACTGGCCGGGCGCTGAGTGGCTTATAGAAGTTTATTGTTATTGTTAGGTGCTGTAGAGCCGGTTCTGACTCATAGCAACCCTACCTACAAAGGAACGAAACACTGCCCAGTCCTGCACTGAAGTCAGTATCGTTATGCTTGAGCCCATTGTTGCAGCCATTGTGTCCATCCATTTGGTTAAGGGTCTTCCTCTTCTTCACTGACCCTCTACTTTACCAAGCATGATGTCCTTCTCCAGGGACTGATCCCTCCTGATAACATGTCCAAGTTATGTGAAACATAGTCTCGCCATCCTTGCTTCTAAGCAGCATTCTGGCTGCACTTCTTCCAAGACAGATTTGTTCGTTCTTTTGACAGTCCATGGTATATTCAATATTCTTCGCCAACACCACAATTCAAAGGCGTCAGTTCTTCTTTGACCTTCCTTATTGTCCAGCTTTCGCATGCATATGAGGCGACTGAAAACACCATGGCTTGGATCAGGTGCACCTTAATCCTCAAAGTGCCATTTTTGCTTTTGCAGCAGATTTGCCCAATGCAGTATGTTGTTTGATTTCTTTCTTTCTTTCTTT
>NW_004443961.1:4385821-4407412 GCF_000243295.1 Trichechus manatus latirostris
GCATTGTCTTTATAAGCTGTGTCATGCCAATTGAGCTAGATGTTCCCCGAGACCATGGTCCCCACAGCCCTCCGCCCAGCAATTCAGTCCCTCGGGGAGTTTGGATGTGTCTATGGGGCTTCCATGACCTTTTGTTGTTTGATTTCTTGACTGCTGCTTCCATGGTCGTTGATTGTGGATCCAAGTAAAATAAAATCATCGACAACTTCAACATTTTCTCCATTTATCATGATGTTGCTTATTGGTCCAGTTGTGAGGATTTTTGTTTTCTTTATGTTGAAGTGTAATCCATACTGAAGGCTGTGGTCTTTGATCTTCATCAGTAAGTGCTTCAAGTCCTCTTCACTTTCAGCAAACAAGGTTGTTGTCATCTGCATAAAGCAACTTGTTAATGAGTCTTCCTCCAATCCTGATGCCCCATTCTTTTTCATGTAATCTAGTTTCTCGGATTATTTGCTCAGCATACAGTTCGAATAAATATGGTGAAAACAAACAACCCTGACGCACACCTTTCCTAACTTTAAACCACGAAGTATTCCCCTTGTTCTGTTCGAATGACTGGCTCTTGGTTTATGTTCAGGTTCCTCATGAGCACAATTAAGTGTTCTGGGATTCCCATTCTTCATAATGTTATCCATAATTTGTTATGATCCACACAGTCAAATGCCTTTGTATAGTCAATAAAAGACAGGTAAACATCTTTCTGGTATTCTCTGCTTTTGCCAAGATCCATCTGACAGGGATGTCAGCAATGATCTCTCTAGTTCCATGTTGTGAATCCAGCTTGAATTTCTGACAGTTCCCTGTCGATATACTGCTGCAACTGCTTTTGAATGATCTTCAGCAAAATTTTACTTCGGTGTGATATTAATGATATTGTTTGATGATTTTCACATTTGGTTGGATCACCTTTCTTTGGAATAGGCATAAATATGGATCTTCCAGTCAGTTGATCAGGCAGCTGTATTCCAAATTTCTTGACATAGATGAATGAGCCCTTCCAGCACTGCATCCGTTTGTTGAAACATCTCCATTGGTATTCTGTCAATTCCTGGAGCCTTGTTTTTCCACAATGCCTTCACTGCAGCTTGGACCTCTTCCTTCAGTACCATCAGTTCCTGGCCATATGCTGCCTCCTGAGATGGTTGAACATTGACCGATTCTTCTTGGTATAGTGACTCTGTGTATTCCTTCCATCTTCTTTGGATGCTTCCTGTGTCATTTAATACTTTCCCTGTAGAATCCTTCAATATTACAACTCAAGGCTTGGATTTTTTTCTTTGGTTCTTTTAGCTTGAGAAATGTCAAGCATGTTCTTCCCTTTTGGTTTTCTAACTCCAGGTCTTTGCACATGTCATTATAATACTTTGTCTTCTTGAGCTACCCTTTGAAATCTTCTGTTCAGTTCTTTTACTTCATCATTTCTTCTGTTTGCTTTAGCTACTCGACGTTCAAGAGCAAGTTTCAGAGTCTCTCCTGACATCCATTTTGGTCTTTCCTTTCTTTCCTGTCTTTTTAATGGCCTCTTGCTTTCTTCATGTATGATGTCCTTCATGTCATTCCACAACTCGTCTGGTCTTTGGTCATTAGTGTTCAACCCATCAAATCCATTCCTGAGATGGTCTCTAAATTCAGATTGGATATACTCAAGGTTGTACTTTGGCTCTTGTGAACTTGTTATAATTTTCTTCAGCTTCAACTTGAACTTGCATATGCGCAATTGATGGTCTGTTCCGCAGTCGGCCCCTGGCCTTGTTCTGACTGATGATATTGGACTTTTCCATCATCTCTTCCCACAGACGTAGTCAATTTGTTTCCTGTGTATTCCTTCTGGTGAGGTCCACGTGTATAGTGGCCGTTTATGTTGTTGAAAAAGTCATGGTCTTACAAGATTCTATCATTCCATCTCCGGTGTTGTTTCTATCACTAAGGCCATATTTTCCAACTATCGATTCTTCTTCTTTGTTTCTGGCTTTCGCGTTCCAATCTCCAGTAATTATCAATGCATAGTGATTGCATGTTCCATCAATTTCAGACTACAGAAGTTGGTAAAAATCTTCAATTTCTTCATCTTTGGCCTTAGTGGTTGGTGCGTAAATTTGAATAATAGTTGTATTAACTGGTCTTCCTTGTAGGCATATGGATATTATCCTATCACTGACAGAGCTGTACTTCAGGATAGATCTTGAAATGTTCTTTTTGACGATGAATGCAACATCATTCCTCTTCAAGTTGTCATTCCCATCATAGTAGACCATATGATTGTCCTATTCAAAATGGCCAATACCAGTCCATTTCAGCTCACTAATGCCTAGGATATCGACGTTTATGCATTCCATTTCGTTTTTTATGACTTCCAATTTTCCTAGATACATACCTCGTACGTTCCACATTTTGATTATTAGTGGAATTTTGCAGCTGTTTCTTCTTATTTTGAATCATGCCACATCAGCAAATGAAGGTCCTGAAAACTTGACTCCATCCCCATCTACTTTTAGGAGGCAATTTCTCCCCAGTCATCTTCTGAGTGCCTTCCAACTTGAGGTGCTCATCTTCTGGCACTATATCAGACTATGTTTCACTGCTATTCATAAGGTTCTCACCAGCTAATTTTTTTTCAGAAGTAGATCACAGGTCCTTCTTCCTAGTCTGTCTTAGTCTGGAAGCTCAGCTGAAACCTGTCCGCCATGGGTGACCCTGCTGGTATTTGAATACTGGTGACATAGCTTCCAGCATTACAGCAACACCCAAGCCCCCATAGTATGACAAACTGACAGACACGTTCTATCAGAAGTTTATTGCACCGTTGGATTCGTACACTCTGATTGTTTTTTATGGTTCGTGTTCATTACCTGGGCACAGGCTACCTCATGCCTTAGCTTCCTAAGACTGCTGTAACAAAGTACCACAAACTGCGAAGCTTAAAACAACAGAAATGTATTGTCTCACGGTTCTGGAGGCTGTATGTCAGAATTCAGGGCACTAGCAGGGCCATGCTGTCTCCAAAGGATCTAGAGGAAGATCCTTCCTTCTCCCTAATAGCGCCTGGTTCTGGTAGCCCCAGATGTTTCTTGGCTTGTGGCTGCATAAATCCAATCTCTGTCTCTATCGTCAAATGGTGCCCTTCCCTGTACGTTTGTGTCGTTCATAAGAACACCATCCACACTGGATTAGGGTCCACTCTGATCCACTATGAACTCATGTTAACTGATTACATCTGCAAAGATACTATTTCCAAAAAGGTCACATTCATAGGTACGGGCGGGTTAGGACTTCAAGGTATCTTTTTAGTGGACACACTGCAACTCATAACACCTTGTGAAAAAGTATTTGCATGGGTGACACGCTGACTGTAGATTCTCTGAAAAGCCAGGTTGGGTGACTACAGTGGGGTTTCTGTTTGGGGTGCAGCACAACCACAGTTGCAGCTTGGAATGGGCGGAACAGGAAAGGAAGGGGAGCAAGAAGAGCAGTACCACCCCACTTCTATTAAAACAAAACACAACAAAAGTCTGTTGCCATCGAGTCGATTTGACTCCTAGCAACCCTATAGGACAGAGTAGAACTGACCCACAGGGTTTCCAAGGCTGTGATCTTTACGAAAGTAGACTGCCACATCTTTCTCCCATGGACTGGCTGGTGGATTCGAACTGCCAACATTTCAGTTAGCAGCTGAGTGAAGCACTTAACCACTGTGCCACCAGGGCTCCCTAACTCCTATTAAGGGGTTCTAAGTAGAAACCCCTAAAAGTTAGGGTCCCAAATAAGTAGATTACTCCCCTGATGGCAGGCCGTTCTCCCTCTTCCCTGATACTAGGATCCGAACCTCTCCGGGGCTGAGTCTGAATGTGAACTTCTTTGAGATTGTAAACTGCCATACCTGGTGCAGGTACAGGCTGGTTGTTAGGGGTTTTGTTTACAAGGAGACTGACTTGAATTACCTCAAGTAAGCAACCAAAACCAAACCCCTTGCTGTCGAGTCGATTCCAACTCATAGCAACCCCATATCAAGTAAGCAATATCAAGTAAGCAGGAGGGTATTTTAAGGATATATGTGCAAAGGAAACCAGGAAAAACAGAACCATGCAAGAGAAAACAGGTAAAGCAGAGCCATGCAAGGGAAGGCAAAAAAACGGGGCTTTGAAGAGACAGGAGCTAGACGTCTGTCCTGCATCCTGAAGGCTCTGGAGACCTCCCTTTTGAGCAAGTGGAGCTTTCCTCTGGCTCCATCATTACTGGACCCTAGCTACTCTTCCCGTCACCCATCTGCCAGTTTGTTGTACTGTAGTGGCTTGTGTGTTGCTGTGATACTGGAAGCTATGCTATCAGTATTTCAGTTTTCTATTTTATTAAATAAATACCTTATTGATTTGTTGCCAGTTTAAAAAAGTTATTTATTTTTATTGTACTTTAGATGAAGGTTTAGAGAACAAACCAGATTCTCATTTAACAGTTAGTATACGTATTGTTTTATAACATTGGTTAACAACCCCACAACAAGTCAACACTCTCCCTTCTTGACCTTGGATTCCCCATTACCAGCTTTCCTGTCCCCTCCTGCCTTCTAGTCCTTGTCCCTGGGCTGGTGTGCCCATTTAGTCTCATTTTGTTTTATGGGCCTGTCTAATCTTTGGCTGAAGGGTGAACCTCAGGAGTGACTTTGTTACTGAGCTGAAAGGGTGTCCGGGAGCCATACTCTCAGGGTTTCTCCAGGCTCTGTCAGGCCAGTAAGTCTGGTCTTTTTTTGTGAGTTAGAATTTTGTTCTACATTTTTCTCCAGCTCTGTCCGAGACCCTTTACTGTGATCTCTGTCAGAGCAGTCAGTGGTGGTAGCTGAGTACCGTCTAGTTGTACTGGACTCAGTCTGGTGGAGGCCGTGGTAGTTGTGGTCCATTAGTCCTTTGGACTGCTCTTTCCCTTGTGTCTTTAGTTTTCTTCATTCCCCCTTGCTCCCAAAGCGGTGAGACCAGTGGAGTATCTTAGATGGCTGCTCACAGGCTTTTAAGACCCCAGATGCTACTCACCAAAGTAGAATGTAGAACATTTTCTTTATAAACTATGTTATGCCAGTTGAGCTAGATGTTCCTTGAGACCATGGTCCCCGCAGACCTCAGCCCAGCAATTCGGTCCCTCAAGGAGTTTGGATGTGTCTATGGAGCTCCCATGACCTTACCTTATATGCCACTAGTATTTCAAATACCAGCAGAGTCACCCATGGAGGACAGGTTTCAGCAGAGCTTCCAGACTAAGACAGACTAGGAAGAAAGGCCTGGTGATCTACTTCTGAAAATTAGCCAGTACAATCCTATGGATCACAATAGAATATTGTCTGATAGAGTACTAGAAGATGAGCCCCCTAGGGTGGAAGGCACTCAAAAGACACAGCGGCAGCAACAATTAAGCATACCAATGATGGTGAAGGTGGCACAGGACTGGGCAACATTTCGTTCTGTTGCACTGGGGTTATAGTGAGTTGGAGCTGACTTGACAACAACTAACAACAGCAAGCTACTGTTTGCGTGTCCACTTCTTTCTGCTCTGGCGGTATCTTCTTTCCTCTTTGATGACTGTCTTTTCTCTGCCTCAACTTCTGCTTCTTCCAAGCTTAGTTTGCACAGTGTTCATCATGGCCTCCTCTCGGCTGCAACTGCTGTCATTGTAATTGCTTCATCCCTTCAGTCCAAATTCTTTAGAGATATCAGAAATCTGGTTGGTTCTGCCCAGCTTTCTGTACCAGGTGACACTGGTCACTTTTGGGCAGTGACCCTCCCTCCAAGTCCGTCACCTGTGGTCTTGGTAATCTCCTTGGGCGGGGCAGTGTCTAGGGCAGCTTCACTTGGAAAGGCTAACGGAAGGGCCGACTGGTGTGTCTTGAATAGAATGTGACCCAGAGGTTGGCCTCTCTGTACTCATGACTCATGTATTCAAGCTGATAAGGAACTTAGCCCTCCATGGGAAAGTAGTGGTTAATCATGAAACCCAACTTTCCTTCCCAGTTGTAAAGGAAAATGTGTTATTAAATATACAGTTGAAAAAATCATGAATGGAAGGGTTCAGATCTTCCCACGATAGGTCGTGTTGCCAGTTAAATTTGAATTTCAGATAAACAATGAATACATTTCATATAAACAGCATCAATATTTGGGACATACTTATGTTAAAAAGTTATTGGTCATCTGAAATTCAAGTGTGTTCAGTGTTATCTGAAATTCAAATTTTTGTTGTTGATATTTCGTTTCTCTGCTAAATCTGGCAACTGTAATGACAGGAGATTCTTCAGAGGAAAAGCTCTTCTGCAGGTATGTCATGAGCAGGTCTGAGAAGTAGGGAATCACCTGTATCTAAGGTGTTCCGGCTACCTTCAACAGGTGGAGGAATTTACTTACGTCTTATTACGTGCTTCACAGTGTCTGTATAACTTACTTGATACGTAACCTCATACTTCAAATAATTATAGCCAGGACTGCTGCTGTTGGGGCAACTACTGCCTCTAGCTGGCTACTTTATCAAATGGTGTACTCCAGTTTCGTAATCTGAGGAGAGTTTAACAAAGGGGCTATTGACAATGGTGTGGGAAGGGTGTGGGAAACCACAAGGGACAGTGCAATACCCCAAGGCAAGACGCTTGTTACCTCCTCTGGACCTGATGGCTGTGTGGAAAGGGCCGACTCACGGGCCTTGTGGCCATCTGTTAAGGAATATCAACAGCTCCATGACAGCCCTCCAGGTGGGGAGCTGGAGAATACATCTCACTTCACTCTCCTTCCTCCCTCCATTCTCCTGCTGGGGCCGCCCATTGACCAAATCCAAACAGCAGCCATACACACCAACCTCCCAGTGCACAGGGTGGAGAAGGGCAGAGAGTATCGAGGGGGCAAGTGGAAGCGTTCCAGCACAAATACTCATTCTGTGCCAGGCCCTGTGGAACATTTCACATGGTCACCTCACTGGATTCTCACAGCAATCCTGGGAGGAAAGGACTGTTGTCCCTTTTTACAGATGTGTTAACTCAGGATTGCTATTGTTGTTAGCTGTCTTCCAGTTGGCCCCTGACGCATGGGGACACCATGCACAACAGAACAAAACACTGCCTGGTCCTGCGCCATCCTTATGGCCATCCCCATGATTGGTTGTGGATCCGACCACTGCGATCCATAGGGTTTTCACTGGCTGATTTTCAGAAGTAAATGACTAAACCTTTCTTCCTAGTCCATCTTAATCTGGGGGCTCCACTGAAACCTGCTCAGCATCATAGCAACATGCAAGCCTCCACTGACAGACAGGTGGTGGCTGTACATGAGGTGCATTGGCCAGGAATTGAACCCAGGTCTCCCTCACGGAAGGCAAGAATCTACCACTGAACCACCACTGTCCTCTCACTAAGGATTAGTGAGGTTGAATAACATGCCCAGGGTCCCATAGCTAGTAAGCAGTAATAGATTCCAGTACTATCTATTTACCTACATATCACTGTGCAATGCTTCCGAGTGACATCTTTTGATCTTATTGTTTTTAACTTACCTGATGTTTTTAACTATTCATCGTTCACATCTTGTTTTGTTGACTATTGAAATCTCCTCAGACCTAGTTTAGCAGCTTGTATACAAAGTGCTCACTCAATGTTTGTTAATTTTCTGTTTGATTTCTTGTTGTAGAGGGCAGCAATGGTGGGCAGCCCAGGTTTAGAAGTTGGATCGATCAGTTGTTTCTTTGCAGGAAAGAAGATAGAAGGCACTTGACTCAGAAGACATGGTTCATTTGGCACAAGGGAAGGCCCATAGAATGGGAGCTCTAGGAAGTCCCAAAGAGTAATTTTATAGACTCTTAGATTGGCGGGGACCTTAGAGGTCACCGTCACCAACAGTGTCTACCTAATGGGGATTTCTCTCCATGATTTAGTCCATCTCCTTATTTCTAGGGAGTCCCCAGGTGGTACAGATGGGTAATGAACTCGGCTGCTAACTGAAAGGTTGGCGTTTCAAGTTCACCTAGAGGCATCTTGGAAGAAATGCCCAGTGATCAATTTTCGAAAAATCAGCCACTGAAAACCCTATGGAACACAGTTCTACTCTGACACACATGGGGTTGCCATGATGGGGTTGCCATGACAGGTAGCTTATCCCTAGGGTGGTCTAAATAAACACACTGAGAGTGTCTGAGCAAGAGATTTAGGAAAGGGTCCACAACTGCCTTGAGTAATTCTTTTTAGCCACCGAAGAATTCCATGTTACGACTGAACCTTGGCAAGCCTTGGTTTTCCCACTAATAACATGGAGGTAGGTAATGTAAGATATATTGATCTCTATTAAGTTGGTGGGTTGAAAATATGTAATGCTTCTTGAAGTAAGTGCCAAGATGTGCTGTTGAAATAAGGAGGAGCACACAGAGGTCAGTATCAGTCGCCTAGTTAGATTTCTGATATGTCAAACTCAGGAGACATGAAGTGTAGCTTGGAAGCTTTACTTGTGAGACAAAGAATGAAAGAAGATTCCGTTAATGTGTAATGTGATTTGGAAAGTGAAAATAATGGAACGGAAACAGCTTTGATTTCTAGGAAATGAAACAGAAAGAATAAAAACAGAGTAAATAAATAATAATAATAAAAATAAAAAGCCAAGCCCATTACACACAAAAACTGAAATCTTTCCTATTATTTGGGTTTTGAATAATTCCCAGAAAATGGTTTTTAATTGAGTTTTAAGTTCCCATAGAATTGCATGAGTTATTTACACTGTTAAATTTACTTTAATTTTTTTTTCTTTTAAAATTTGAATATTTTTGTTCTTTGACAAGTAATTGTCTGATCGCATCATGGAAGATGATTACATCATTACATAACAGCCAGATTACATCATACATAATTGCCAAACCACTGAGAATCATGGCCCAGCCAAGTTGGCACACAGCCTTAACCATCACAGTCACCCATGGTAGACAGGTTTCAGCAGAGCTTCCAGACTAAGACAGACTAGGAAGAAAGGCCTGGTGATCTACGCCTCTGAAAATTAGCCAGTGAAAACCCTAGGGGTCACAACAGAATAAACCTTATGTTTTAGTGTGACTGCACTATGATCTCCTCTTCTGGGGGTGGAGGTGGTTGTTAAAGGAAAGGGTGGAGAGAGAATGGAGATGCCAGTGGCCTGAAGGAGGGTGCAGAAAAGGGGCAGCTAGGGACACAGAAGGAAAGCTGGCCTCATTTACATTTTGTCTCACTCTTACTAGACTTGTCATTAATGCTTTTCAAAGGCTTCGTTAGGCTCTGAGACGACAAACCAAACCAAACCTGCTACCATCAAGTTGATTCTGACTCATAGTGACCCTATAGGACAGACAGTGGCATCATTAGAGGGGTAGAGGGGATGCGGACCACACTGGTGACACTGTCAGAGGGGATGACACCAAAATGACTGTTGATAAAAATTTTGTGCAGTGTTTCAGCCGAAATTTATTATATTTTATAAAAATATCTCTGTAGTTAGTTATAACCAGGGCCAGATAAAGGCACGTGAGGGCCCTAAACACTGATAATCTGTGGTGCCCCCTCCTCTGTTTACTCACACATTTGAATGAGATATGTAAGTTATACACACACACACACACACACACACATATATATATATACACATTGCTGGCACTCCTGGCTGTAGTTGCTGGATCAGCAGACGTGGATGTACAAGATAGTTCTCTCAAAATGGATCAGAGGGCTGTTATCAGTATAACCTGTTTTTGCCCAGTAACTGCTCATATTGGATCCAGCTGCATATTGGGTGAATGTAGCAAGAGTTAGACTCAACAACCCACCCCCACCTTTTGTTTATTAGAAAGAAATAGTATACCACCAAGAGAACCACTGAGATAAGGAGTTTCAATTACACAGGAGGGGACTGTAGGAGACAGATGTCAACGAAGGTGTTGAAGTGGTAGGGGCCTCATAGCTTAAACAACCTTGTGCGTGGATGCCCTTGTCAACCTGTATGAACTTTATTTCTGGCCAGCACATTCGCACGCATTGGAGCTGGTATCAGTTTCGTTTAGTGCCCTGCCTGTTCCCTTCCACTGCAGTGCTTGCTTTTCCTTGTGTCCTGTCTGCTTAGTGTCTGTGGGTCTTTGCTTTGGACAACTGGTGCCCCTGTTTTTTTGATGCTCTAAGCATGTGCTTTTCTTGCTTATTGGGTGATTGTCCCTGGTTATAAGAATAAAAACATTTTTGTAAGCCCAGCTTACATGTACTGATATCCCTACAAGGCCAGAAGTCTAGGCTAATTTACTTTTTGAACCTTCTGATGTGCTCCAGTCACAGCTGTCATTATTACCCAATTACAACGACACTTCAAATCATGTGGTTTCATCTGCATGTGCTACAGGCAACCATTGTTGTTTTTGTTGATGCTGGTGTTTTTATAGTCACTGATTTTGTCAAATTTTCTGGTGTTTTAGCTACAATATTGTGGTAATTAGTGTTTGTGAACCTATATTAATAACTTTTTTGAGAATAAAGTTGTAAGTAAAGTAGAAGCAGAAAAATAAAAAAGGCTTCCACTCAGTTATTAATAATGTTATAACTAATAATGTTGTAATTCAATGTAGAAAGAATTTACAAAACAATTTCGTTATTGTTCATATAATCTAAGAAATATTACATTTAAGCAATTTACAACTATATTTATCACATATTATTCTATAATTAAAATTGATACTAAACATTAAAGGATTCTGTATGGTCTGGTACGAGAGGCGGTCCATGGAAGGGGGGAGTGACACTGTGAGTTCCCACACCGGGTGACACCAACCCTAGTGACACCATTGAAGACAGAGTAGAACTGCTTCAGAGGGTTCCAAGGCTGTGATCTTTATGGGAGCAGACTGCCAAATCTTTCTCCCATAGAGTGGGTAGTGGATTCGAACCACTGACCTTTCAGTTAGCAGCTGAGCGCTTAACCACTGTGACACACTCCCCATGAGATGAGAAGACAGTCCCAAAACTGCCTTCTCTTCCCAGGTTTGGGCTTTATAGCAAAGGCTTTCTGGAGATAATGCCCAAGTCTTTGTTATCTAATTCTAGCTGAAAAGAAAAGTAGCTAAAGGAATGACTATAATGATGGAAATTTCAGGTCAGGAAAGAGGAGAGGGTAGTGCTTTCAGAGGTTGTGGGTAATTTGGGAGACAGAATGACCTTTCTGGTAGCCCTTAAATCATACAGATTGGATGAGAAGAAGCTTAGCTGGCATGCTTGTAAGATAAAAAAAAAAACAGTGGCAGTTGAGCGGACTCTGATTCATGGTGACTCCATGTGTGTGAGAGTAGAACCACGCTCCATAGGGTTTTCAGTGGCTGGTTTTCAGAAGTAGATCATCAGGCCTTTCTTCTGAGGCACCTCTGGGTGGATTCGAACTGCCAGCCTTTGGGTTAGCAGCTGTGTGCATTAATTGGTTGCATTGTCCTGGGACTCTGCATGTAAGATGAGTTCTGGATAATTCTGTGGCTTATTTTTGGGAAATAAGTAGGGTGACCAATGGTTCCAGGTTGTTTGGGACTGTCACCATTTTAGCACCGAAAGCCCTGAATCTCAAGAAACACCCCAGTTCCGGGAAAACCAGGGCAGTTAGTCCCCCTATAATTAAGACCTGAATGTAAGGGTAGATTCTGATCTCTCAACCACATTAGCATGACTGCTAACTCAGGCTCCAGTATCTGTGGGAAAAAGATACATTTTTAAATAACAAACAACCGGCCCAGTTTGGGAGGATGTCAGCTCTGCTATCTCAGTAAGATAAGACAATCTTCTAATCAACAGAGAACTTCTAAATGTGGCTGTAAAAATGACAACAGTTACATAATTAAACTTCCCTGGATTAAACCACTGATAAGACATTGCCAAAGTTTAGCTTTGTGTGTGCAAAGATGCTGCATTGCCCAAAAAAACGATATTCATTTTTCTGGCTTAGCATACTTTTGTTTTTAATTAGAGCTGCCACCCCTTTGCACCAGCCTAACAGGACACAGTTGGTTTGCTATTGTACAGTATCATTTAAATGGATACCTGTTGTAAAGTTCACTGAAAGCACTATAATGTGTTATTTATTTTTAAGATATGTTTAATGAAGCATCTTTTCATTTACAGCATACCTGCACTTAGTGTAAACTTTTGAAGCTACTTTATCATTTATAGAGATAAAGAGGAGAGAGAGATTGTGCAGCACCCAAATGGCTGCTGGTCTTATGATACCTAAAGTGTTACATTTGTTTATTATAAGAATATAGAGACAGTAGGACTATTCACAAATCACAAATCAATAGTAAAACAAAAACGAAACAAGACAAAACAAAAAACTCGTTGCCGTTGAGTCCATTTCAACTCATGACATCCCCATGTGTTACAGAGCAGAACTGCTGCGTAGGGTTTTCTTGGCTGAAATCTTTCTGGAAGCCAATCACCAGGGCTTTCTGCTTCAGCACCACTGGGGGGGGGGGGGGTTCGAAGTGCCAACGTTCAGGTTAGTAGCTGAGCGGAAACCGTTTGTGCCACCCCCACCAAAGTCATATACTTAAAAAAATTAAAAACACATTACTAAGTAACTTTTGGAGTCCTGGTGGAGCAGTGGTTAAGAGCTTGGCTGCTAACCAAAAGGGCAGCAGTTCAAATCCACCAGCCGCTCCTTGGAAACTCTATGAGGCAATTCCAGTCTGTCCTATAGGTTCGCTATGAATTGGAATCGACTCGATGGCGATGAGTTTTTTTGAAGTAACTCTTGGGTTCAGGAGTAAATGAAATGGAAATTATAAAACATGCAAAGATGAATGGACACAGAAGCATCACTACAAAATCTGTAGTTATAGTCAACATTCTACTCAGAGGGAAACCTATAGCGTTAAATGTACTTACTAGAAAATAAGAAATACTGAAAATCAATTAATCAAACTTTCTTCTAAGGTGCATTTATTGGTCCCATCATGTTCAGAGCAAAGGAGAATGAAGAAAACCAAAGACACAAGGAAAATGTTAGTCCAAAGGACTGATGGAGCACCAGTACCACAGCCTCCATGAGCCTGAGCCCAGAAGAGCTAGATGGTGCCCAGCTACCACCACTGACTGCTCTGACAGGGATCATGATAGCAGGTCCCGGACAGAGTGGGGAAGAAATGTAGAACAAAATTCAAATTCACAAAAAAAGACCAGACTTATTGGCAATGACCCCAGATACCCTGCTAACTCAGAACTGAAGCCACTGCTGAATCCACCTTTCAGCCTAAGATGAGATAGCCCTATAAAACAAACAGAGCCCTGGTGGTGCAGTAGTTAAGAGCTCAGCTGCTAACCAAAAGGTTAGCAGTTCGATTCCACCAGCTGCTCCATGGAAACCCTATGGGACAGTCCTACGCTCTCTTATAGGGTCGCTATGAGTTGGAATCGACTCAACAGCAACAGGTTTGGTTTGGTTTTGGATTTATAAAACAACAATAACACATGTGATGAATGTGCTTCTTAGTTTGATCAAGTATACAAGACCAAATGGGCAACACCTACTCAAAAGCAAAGATGAGAAGGCAGGAAGCGACAGGAAAACTGAGCGAATGGACATGAAGAACTCAGCGTGGAAAGAGAAAGGGAGAGAGTGCTGATACGTTGCAGGGACTGCAACCAATGTCAAAAAACAGTTGGTGTAAAAATTTTTGAATGAGAAACTAATTTGTCCTATAAACTTTCACCTAAAACACAATAAAATAAAAAAAAAGTTAACCAAACTTTCTAATAAAAATGTAACCCCTAATTCAACAACCAATCGAACAACTAGTTTGGGTGGTTTATTGTTTATTTATTGTGCTGTTGCACTGAAGAGAAAGAAAGAAAGGCTATTACATTTGAGCAAAAACCAGGTCTAATCAAAAGCCGGATTTTTTCAATTTCTCAAGACTCAATTCCGCAAAAAAATAACAAAATGAACACAAAGAAAGAGAAGGAAGAAATATACAAAATGTAGTGGCAGAAAATAATGCAATAGAAAAAGGATGGTAGAGGCAGGTGGACAGGAGGGAGTTGTTATGTATTGAATTACGTCCCCCTAAAATGTATGTCAACTTGGCTAGGCCATGATTCCCAGTATTGTGTCATTGTCCTCCATTTAGTGATCTGATGTAATTATCCTATGTGTTGTAATCCTAACCTCTGTGATGTTAATGAGGCAGGATTAGAGGCAGTTATGTTAATGAAGCAGGCCACAATCTACAGGATTAGGTTGTATCTTTAGTCAGTCTCTTTTGAGATATAAAAGACAGAAGCTAGCAGAGGCAAGAGGCACCTATTGCCGCCAAGAAAGAAGAACCAGGAGCAAACTGTGTCCTTTGGACTCGGGGTCCCTGCACTGAGAAACTTCTATATCCAGGGGAAGACTGATGACAAGGACCTTCCCTGACAACCAACAGAGAGAGAAAGCCCTCCCCTGGAGCTGGCACCCTGAATTTGGACTTCTAGCCTCCTAAACTCCTTTCTGTTGTTAAAACCATCCACTTCTGGTATTTCTGTTATAGCAGCACTAGGTAACTAAGACAGGAGTCTGCCTCTTATGTGGGGATCTCAGCTGCCCAGACTCTGGTTTGGATACCCAACTCCCAACCCAAGGAAAATGGATTGTGGATGGTGAAGTAGAGGCAGAAAAAAGACAGCAGGAAATCCATGATTGCACCTCTGGGTGCAATCCTGAAGAGGGGAGAATAATAACCACATTTATGGTGACCATGCTAGGCAGATTATATACATCATTTGGTTTAATTATATATCTTTCTGATTTACAGATAAGAATACTGAATTTCCTCAAGGTCACTAGACAGTAAGTAATAGAGCTGGGACTTGAACCTCTAGAAAGGCTATTAATGGGAGTTTAACTTGCCCCATGCCTTTGGTTTAAGGAACATCTTGTTTTGAAAACTCATATCTGCCTGGGAAAGTTGTGGGGCTATCAACCATTCACAATTTAGAGTGAAATAGTTCAAACAGATTGCTTTCCTCTCAACACTGAAGTTTTGAAATGGTTGGAGAGAGAGGAGTAACACTGTAATATGGCACTGCTTAAAGGTTAAGATCTTTGAACACAGGGCAGCTGAGGGCTGGACAAGAGCTATATGAAGTGGTAAGAAAAGAGTACAGAAAGAGAAGTGGGAAGATGCCAAAGATAAACTCTGGCTATTTCAAAATTCTGACTGTGTTTAGCCCCACCCTCAAGAAGACAGAAACAGGTTCTTCCGCTTTCTTTCAGCTGTGCACATCACTCCCCATTCATAGGACCAAGAGGTTCAGTTCCAAGGACTGCTCTGGGGACATGGAGTTGGAGAGTTGGAAGGGACCTCAGAGGTCTTCCATCCTACTCACCACTAGGCACCCCCATACATGAATCCCCCCAAATGCCCCTACCATCTTTGCTGAAGCGAAGTGGTAAGAAACTTGCTCCTTCACAGAACAGCCCACGTCCATTTTGCCTTGAACTAATTGTTAGAAAGTCCTTTCTATCTATCATTAGCGAGTATCCCTTCAGCTTCCCCTCATTGGTCCTACTTCTACCCTCTGGAATCGCCCAGTCTGTGTGGTATTTGCTCAAATGGAATTTGATCTTTCATGTATTGTTGTTTTTGGCTGATTTGCTAAGTTGATTAGATCCCTCTATATACTCAATGCTTTTTGGATCAAGGTAAATGCTGGTAAAATGTTCTAGCAAAAATATTTTTCAGGGAAATTTTTCCGTTAATCTATTTTTTAAAAACGAAGGTTCCCAACTAATAGGCTTATTTTGTAGGAATAAGTTCATATACAAATCCATAGGGTGACTCCCACAAAACCCTCCACATACAAAAGAAACAAAAAAGGATATATTTTCTTACTGAGAAGAACTATTTGAAAGTTACTTCCGTTCCTTTGTGGTATAATAAAATAAACAGATATAAAGAAGAGGAGATCATCTAATTAACCAACATGGAAAAATGTTTCCCTCCTATCCATTTAGCTACAAAACAAAGCAACACCCATAGTAATAGCCAATGTTTGTCAGGAAGGAGTAAAATTAGTATTCAAATACATTACCAGTGGTACTACAAACATCTTTAGAGATCAATTTAGCAATATCTATCAAGGGACTTAAAAATATTCATATCCTTTGGCCCTGTGGGATCTTCTGGGAATTTATCTTAAAGAAATAACTAAAAAAATTAAAATATGTATGTGACTAAAATTGGCAATCCATTATAGGAAAGCTATTTGTAGTTGTGAAACAGTGTTCACAGCCTAAAATCCCCAAACAGGAAATAGTTAATTAGATTATGGTGCATCCGCTCGATGGGAGATTATGCAGCCATTACAAAAAATGATTATGAAACAAAGCCACTTTGCGTAATCAAGATGGTTCTAGTGGGAATAGCTTAGGTAAGCCAAAGCTGTGGAAACAGAAAAATGTTGAGACTTACTAGTTCGTAGCCATGTGAAAAATACTTGCAGATACAGAAAATCATGTCTATAAAGAAATACACCAAAATTATTCTTATGATAGAAAGAAGATAGAAGTATTTTATAATTACTGTACTTTTATACAAATAACACATACCAAGCCCTCCCCCTGTGAGATATTTTCGTAAGCACCACTATGCTAATTTTTTTTCCAGTTGTTGCAATAAAAAAATTAATATGGTATGCTTACAAAAATACTTGGGGGACATGGTTGGCAAACAAACGTACAAGGCGGTTGTTATTTGCATAAAAACATGGTAATCAAGATATTAACGTGGTACCTCATCTTTAACCAAAAAGGGCTACATAAATTAATTTTGCTCCTGACTTCTTTTTTTTTTTGCCAAGAATTGCATCACTAACCTTGACCAGTTGTTGTTCTTAGGTACTCTTCAGTCAGTTCCATCTCATAGCAACCCTATGTAAAATAGAACGAAACATTGCCCACTCCTGCGCCATCCTCACAATCACTTCTGTGGTTGAACCCATTGTTGCAACCACTGTGTCAATCCATCTCATTGAGGGTCTTCCTCTCTTTCACTAACCCTCTACTTTTCCAAGCATGATGTCCTTCTCCAGGGACTGGTCCCTCCTAATAACATGTCCAAAATACCTGAGATGAAGTCTCACTGTGCTTGCTTCTAAGGAGCTTTCTGGCTCTACTTCTTCCAAGACAGATTTTGTTTGTTCTTCTGGCAATCCATGGTATATTCAGTATTCTTTGGCAACACCATAATTCAAATGCATCAATTTTTCTTCAGTCTTCCTTATTTATTATCCAGATTTCCCATGCATATGATGCAATTGAAAATACCATGGCTTGGGCCAGGCGCACTTTAGTCCTCAAAGTGACATCTTTACTTTTTAACACTTTAAAGAGGTCTTTTGCAGCAGATTTGCCCAATGCAATACACTGATATCTTGACTGCTGCTTCCATGGGCGTTGATTGTGGATCCAAGTAAAATGAAATCATTGACAGCTTCAAAATTTTTTCCATTTATCATGATGTTGCTTATTGGTCCAGTTGTGAGGATTTTTATTTTCTTTATGTTGAGGTATAATCCATACTGAAGGCTACAGTCTTTTATCTTCATCACTAAGTGCTTCGAGTCTGCTTCACTTTAAGCAAGCAAAACTGTGTCATCTGCATATCACAGGTTGTTAATGAATCTTCCTCCATTCCTGATGCCACTTTCTTCTTCATATAGTTCAGCTTCTCAGATTATTTGCTCAGCATACAGACTGAATAGATATGGTGAAGGAATACAACCCTGATGCACACCTTTCTTGACTTTAAGTCATTCAGTTTCCCCTTGTTCTGTTTGAACTACTGCCTCTTTGTCTATGTACCGTTCCTCAGGAACACAATCAAGTGTTCTGGAATGCTCACTCTTTGCAACATTATCCATAATGTGTTATGTATGATCCACACAGTCGAATACCTTTGAGTAGTCAATAAAACACAAGTAAACATCTTTCTGTTATTCTCTACTTTCACCCAAGATCAGTCTGACATCAGCAATGATATCCCTCATTCCACATCCTCTTCTGAATCTGGCTTGAATTTCTGGCAGTTCCCTGTCAATGTACTACTGCAAAGGAGCCCTGGTGGCACAGTGGTTAAGATGCTTGACTGCTAACCGAAAGATCGGCGGTTAGAAGCCCCTAGTGGCTTCTCTGGAGAAAGATGTGGCAGTCTGCTTCCATAGAGATTTACAGCCTTGGGAACCATGTGTGGTTGCTATGAGTTGGAATCAACTTGATGGCAGTGGGTTTGGTTTGGTTTTTGGTACTGCTGCAACGCTTTTGAATGATCTTCAGCAAAATTTCATTTGTATGTGACATTAATGATATTGTTTGATAATTTTCACATTCCGTTGGATCACCTTTCTTTGGAATGGAAACGAATACGGATATCTTTCAGCCGGTTGACCAGGTAGCTGTCTTCTGAATTTCTTGGCATAGACAAGTGAGCACTTCCAGCATTGCATCTGTTAGTTGAAACATCGCTGTTAGTATTTCATCAATTCCTGGAGCCTTGTTTTTCACCAATGCCTTCAGTGCAGCTTGCACTTCTTTCTTCAGTACCATTGGTTCTTGAGCGTATGCTACCTCCTGAAATGGGTGAATGCCGACTCGTTCTTTTTGGTACAGTGACTCTGTGTATTAATTCTGTCTTAGTCATCTAGTGCTGCGATAACAGAAACACTACAAGTAGATGGCTTTAACAAAAAGAAATTTATTTTCTTATAGTCTAGTAGGCTAGAAGTCCAAATTCAGGGCGTCAGCTCCAGGGGAGGGCTTTCTCTCTCTGTCGGCTCTGGAGGAAGGTCCTTGACATCAATCTTCCCCTGGACTAGGAGCTTCTCTGCACAGGAACCCCGGGGCCTAAAGGATGCGCTCTGCTCCCAGCACTGCTTTCTTGGTGGTATGAGGTCCCCAACTCTCTGCTCGCTTCCCTTTCCTTTTGTCTCTTGTAAGATAAAATGTGGTGCAGGCCACACCCTAGGGAAACTCCTTTTACATTGGATCAGGGATGTAACCTTAGTTAGGGTGTTACAATCCCACCCTAATCCCCTTTAACATACAATTATGATCAGAAAATGGAGGACAACCACACAATACTGGGAATCATGGCCTAACCAAGTTGAGACATGTTTTAGGGGGACACAATTCAATCCATGACACCTTCTATCTTCTTTTGATGCTTCCTTTGTCATTCAATATTTTGCCCATAGAATCCTTCAGTATTGCAACTCAAGCCTTGGATTTTTTTTTTAAATGAATTTATTATCTTTAATGTGAGAGTTATTGTGAGGAATGAGTGGGATGATTTATGCTTGGTGTCTTCTGTGCTATTAATATGGGCTCAATATTTTGTGGCTGTCGTAATTTATTTTGTAGTTTTTTACATTTTTTAATTTAAAATTAATTTTTATTCTTTTTTTGGTTTAGTAAGATATATGTTTCACTTTGAATCATTTTCCTTTAAATTTTATTTTATTGACAGTAAGACAATAATTCGAATATTTACTTATGGAATCCATCCATAATTAACTGATTGTCTATCCTAAACAATTAAACATTAAGTACACTAAATATCTGCACTCTGTAGCATAAAGGACAGAGCAGAGGGCTGGGACATCAGGGGGAAATATAAAAATGTAGGAAATGAGCTTAGTTCACTGGACTGTAAAAACTAATTTGCAAAGTCTGGTTTGGCTTGTATTGTCTTATTTTAGATATTTTGTTCTCTTTTCATTGAGTCCCTGTTCTGAGCCAAGCACTGTACTAGGCAATGGAAATACAAAGACAAAACAGAGAGGTCTCTATCTCAATGGTCTTGTAGCTACACAATGTAATGTTTCATAATATCTAAAATATCTCAAAACCTCTGGAGCAAAACCCCATCTCAGATGTATAAGGATCATCTAAAATATAGTTCAAAGTAAAGAATCTCCATTTCCCAACCTTCTTTCTCTGAATGCAAACATGTTTTAGACCCTTTCTCTAACAGCTGGAACATGGATTCCAAGAACAGGACAGTGTTAATCCTACACCAGCAAAGCTGCAGGCCCACCTCTTCTTCGCTTCCTTTTCCAGGCCTCTTAGCTAGTCTTTCCTCTGCTCCACCACCCTGGACGTTCACATTTCCACCTGATTCCATGGGATTTGTGTTGCCAACAAAGCACTAGAGTTTAACCCAGACTTTTAAGAGAATTTCAATTAAAGAAAAAAAAAATCATATTCCAACCACTGCCACTGACTTTTATGAAGCACTCAGGGCAGGCAGTAATTGAAAGGCTCTGGGGCACTCTTTGAGGAAGGTTAGCACACAAAGTTTGTTTTGTTGTGTTCTAAGGGAATACTTTTCTTGCTAGTCACTGGAATAGCTGGTTGGGGATTTCCCTATTTTCTAAAATTTTTTTTATTGTGCTTTAGGTGAAAGTTTACAGCTCAAGTTAATTTCTCATTCAAAAATTTATACACAGATTGTTATGTAACACTAGTTGCAATCCCTGTAATGTGACAGCACACTCCCCCTTTCCACCCCAGGTTTCCTGTGTCCGTCCATCCCTTCCTGCCTTCTCATCCTGTCGAGGCTTGAACTTTTTCTTCAGTTCTTTCAGCTTGAGAAATGCCAAGTGTGTTCTTCCCTTTTGGTTTTCTAACTCCAGGTCTTTGCACATTTCATTATAATACCTTACTTTCTCTTCTCGAGCTGCTCTTTGAAATCTTCTGTTCAACTCTTTTATTTCATCATTTCTTCCATTCGCTTTAGCTACTCTACGTTCAAGAGCAAGTTACAGAGTCTCTTCTGATATCCATTTTGGTCTTTTTTTCTTTTCTGTCTTTTAATGACCTTTTGCTTTCTTTGTGTATGATGTCCTTGATGTCATTCCACAACTAGTCTAGTATTTGGTCATTAGTCTTCAATGGGTCAAATCTATTCTTGGGGTCTATAAATTTAGGTGGCATATAGTCAAGGTCATTACTTTGGCTCTTGTGGACTTGTTTTAATTTTCTTCAGCTTCAACTTGAACTTGCATAGGAGCTATTGATGGTCTGTTCCACAGTTGGCCCCTAGCCTTGCTCTGACTGATGATATTGAGCTTTTCCATCATCTCTTTCCACAGATATAGTCGATTTGATTCTTGCACGTTCCATGCAGTGAGGTCAACGTGTATAATCATCGTTTATGTTGTTGAAAAAAGGTATTTGTGAATAAGTCATTGGTCTTGAAAAATTTTATCATACAATCTCCTACGTGATTTCTATCACCAAGGCCATATTTTCCAACTACTGATCCTTCTTTGTTTCCAACTTTTGCATTCCCATCACCAGTAATTATCAATGCATCTTGATTGCATGTTTGATCAATTTCAGACTGCAGAAGCTGGTAAAAATCTTCAGTTTCTTCATCTTTGGCTTTTGTGGTTGGTGCGTAAATTTGAATAGTAGTCGTATTAACTAGCCTTCCTTGTAAGTATATGGCTATTATCCCATTACTGACAACATTCTTTTTTTTTTTAATATTTTATTGTACTTCAGGTGAAGGCTTACAGAACAGATAGTTTCTCATGTAACAGTAACACACATG
>NW_004443961.1:4409695-4414603 GCF_000243295.1 Trichechus manatus latirostris
GTTCTCAATTCTGTTCCATTGGTCAATGTATCTGTCGTTGTACCAGTACCAGGCTGTTTTGACTACTGTAGCTGTATAGTAGGTTCTCAAGTCAGGTACTGAGAGTCCTCCAACTTTATTCTTCTTCTTCAGTAGTGCTTTACTTATTCGGGGCTTCTTCCCTTTCCATATAAAGTTAACGATTAGTTTTTCCATCTCTTTGAAGAATGTTGCTGGTATTTGGATCGGTATTGCATTGTATTTGTAAATTGCTTTGGGTAGAATTGCCTGACAACATTTTTGACAATGAATGCAATGCCATTCTTCAGTTTGTCATTCTCGGCATAGTAGGCCATATGATTGCTGATTCAAAATGGCCAATATCAGTCCATTTCAGCTCACTGGTGACTAGGATATCCATCTTCAAGTGTTCCATTTCATTTCTGACAGCTTCCAATTTTCATAGATTCATACTTCGTACATTCCATCTTGCAGTTATTAAGGAATATTTGCAGCTGTTTCTTCTCATTTTGAGTTGCGCCACATCAGCAAACGAAAGTCCCAAAAGTTTTATTCCATCAACGTGGAAATATAGAAGTATTACTATAATATTGGTGACAGGCTTCAAAAAAGTAAATTAAAAATCCCCTTTCGAAAAATAAGTGGTTCAGGGATATCTCCAACCTCTTAATTCCTTTCTATGTGGCTCTTGGAATAAAACAGGACAGAGAGTGCAGAGAAGAAAAAGAGCTTTTCCAGAAGCAAGTTTCTGAGGTATCCACAAGACACCAGTAGAAAAAAAAAAACCCTTACCTCTTCTCTAGGATACCTTGCTCTGCTTACCCTGAGCTCCAGGAGAAGAAAGTACTCGTGTGGCTAGCTGCAAAGGAAGGGGGAGGGCGGTGGTAAGGGAGGAGGTCCTGGCAGAGTGAGACCCTCCAGGCCCTCTGGTGCCCAGAGCAGAATCCCCAGCTTTCTGGTATCACTGATTCTTTGGCCAGTGGAACAGAAGGCTGATCACTTGGTTAAATACAAACCTTCTTCCCTGCACCAGCCATTTCATTTATATTGAGTTCTTGCAGAACCTTTTGAATTCTCTCACATTTTGGTTGCGTTTCTCCTCCAACTTCATTCTGGAATGAAGTTGTTTCCAGTTTGCCTGGGGTTCCCATTGATATCAGCAAGAAACATTGATTATTGGGATGTGCTTGATTATTTGAGTCTCCAAGTCTTCTGGTCATTGCACTTTGTGGGACTGTGAGTTAATATAGGGAGATGGCACAGCCATTCAGTGTTCTCACATACGTATGCTACTCCACACAAAGTGAAATATGGGATATGTTTAAAACAACAACATCAAAAACCCAAACCCGTTGTCATCGAGTCGATTCCAACTCATAGCCACCCTATAGGGCAGAGTAGAACTGCCCCACAGGGTTTCCAAGGCTGTAATTTTTAGGGAAGCAGACTGCCACATCTTTCTCCCACAGAGCAGCTGGTGGGTTCAAACTGCCATTCGTTTAGCAGCTGAGCCCTTAACCACTGTGCCACAGGGCTCGCCATGGGATATATTAGTTAGCTATTATTAAACAGGACTCTCTGGGTGGCACAAACAGGTAAGTGCTCGGCTTCTAACCAAAAGGTTGGTGGTTCGGATCCACCCAGATGCACCTCAGAAGAAAGGCCTGGTGACCTCCTTTTGAAAAATCACAGCCACTGAAAACCCTATGGAGCAAAAAAAGCAAAACAAAACAAAAAATCCCTATGGAGCATAGTTTTTCTCTGGTACCATGAGGTCGCCATGAGTCCAGGTCTACTTGATGGCAACTGGTGGTGGTTGTATTGTTACACTAATGCTGTGTAGCAGATAGCCCCCGGCCTCGGTGGCTTATAAAAACAAGCATTTACTTTTCTTGTTTGTGTGTATGTGGATGAGCTGGGTCAGCTTTGCTTTGATTGCAGGTCATCCGGGCTCATCTCAAAGCTTCTGGCTGGGATCAGGTCTGCTTCACATGTCTCCACGATCTCATCAGCTCCCTGAGACGCACTCTCCTTCTGGTGGATCACCAGGCACAAGGGGTCAATTCAGGTCATTCATTCAAGGGCTGTATTCACGTCCTCTATTATTCAGTTGACCACAGCAAGTCACATACATCATTATGCCCAACATCAATGGGGGCGAGGAAATAACTGCCCAATGGGACTTCACATGGTAGATGGAGGGAGTAAAGAGCTGAGAACAGTAATCTATCTAATCTACCGCAGGGAACAATGTGCAAACAGATGAACTCAAATAATTTGAAAAAACAATGCCTACTGATTTTCAGAATAAGAAGCTTCATCTCCATGTGTGAAAAAATCCTCTTTTTTCCAATTAGGTGAATGAAAACACAATAAGCTTATTTGCTATATATTTCTTTTAAAAAAATATGTAATATTTAAATGATAGTAACTGATTATGACTATACTGGGAGTCTAGTCAAGTAGGAATTGGTTCAATTATAGATGAATTTCTTTCTTTTTGTACTTCAGGTGGAGGTTTACAGAACAAATAGTTTCTCATTAAACAGTAGTACACATATTGTTTTATGACATTGGTTAACAACCCCACAACATGTCAACCCCCTCCCTTCTCGACCTTTTTTTTTTTTGGTGACTTTTGTAAGTTTAATTTGGAACAGACCTGTTGAGAAGACTAGTACAAAATTGGCCCTTACAGCACTCAAAACTTTTGAGTTCACTTCAAAGGTAATGATAGTAAAAGAGGAATAGAGACTAACTTGATGGAAAGGATATCGGGAAAATTTAGATAGGTGGCAGGGAAAGCATCTTTATTTATTTATTTTTTTTTTGTACTTTAGGAGAAAGTTTACAGCTCAAGTTACAATCTCATACAAAATTTTATACACGTATTTTCATGTGACACTAGCTGCATTCCCTACAATGTGACAGCACACTCCTTGTTTCCACCCTGGGTTTCCCGTGTCCATCCAATCAGCTCCTGTCGCTTCCTGCCTTCTCATCCTGCCTCTGGACAGGAGCCGGCCCTTTGGTCTCATGTATCTGCTTGAACTAAGAATGACATGCTTCACGAGTATTATTTTATGTTTTATGGTCCCGTCTAATCTTTGTCTGAAGAATAGTCTTCAGGGATGATTTTAGTTCTGCATTAACATATTGTCCAGGGGCCTTGGCTTCTGGGGTTCCTACAGTCTCAATCAGACCATTAAGTCTGTTCTTTTTATGTGAATTTGAGTTCTGTTCCACACTTTTTTCTGGCTTTGTCAAGGACTCTCTGTGGAAAATGGAAAGAATCTTTAAGGTGGTGACAATTTAGTGGAAAGCTTAATAAGAAAGGGGAAGAATATTCTGGGCGGAGAGAGCAAAGTGCCATAGCCTAGAGACTGGCCTTCTTGAAGACCTACAAGTGGGCTGACGTGTCTAGAGCATTGATTCTCAAACTTAAAATACATTAGAATCACATGGTATGCTTAATAAACTAGAGATAGATGAATGGCAGCCCCAGAGTTTCCGATTCTGTAGGTCTGGGGTGGAACCTGAGAATTTAAGGTGATGCTAATGGTTCTGGTCCAGTGAGCAGTGAGTACGTTGTAAAGGGATATTATTAGTTGTTGATTCTGACTCGTGGTGACCCCACGTGTGGAGAGTAGAACTGTGCTCCGTAGGGTTTTCAAGGCTGTGATCTTTCAGATGCAGAGGACCAGACCTTAGTTCTGAGGAAACTCTGAGTGGGTTTGAACCACCAACACTTTGGTTAGTAGTCCAGCACTTCTAACCATTGGCACCACCCGGGAACTCCTTGTAAAAGGATACAGGAGACTAAATGATGAAGGACCTTAAAGACCCCAGCAAGGAGTTAAAATTTTATTCTAGAAGTAGTGGAAAATATTGGAGGGTTTTAAGCAGAGAGTAATTAGTTTAGATGTTTAAGTGATTGCATCTAAAAAATCAGTCTGGCTGCCATGTAAATAAAACTAAAATCAAACCTGTTGCTGACTCATAGCAACTCTACAGGACAGAGTAGAATGCCCCATAGGGTTTCCGAGGCTATAAATCTGTATGGAAGCAGACTGCCGCACCTTTCTCCCTCGGGGTGGCTGGTGGCTTTGAACTGCTGACCTTCTGTTAGCAAACAGGGCTTAACTACTGTGCCACCAGGGCTCCTGCCATGTAAATGGGGGGACTTAATATTATGAGACCATTTAGGAAATTCTTACAGGAACAATGTTAAGATAAACTTTTTGTTTCCATAGGAAGAATGAAAAAAGGTAATTATATACAAGTAATCTCTGACTTACAACAGATTCGAGTTATGACCAACCACACTTTTTTTTTAACATCTTAGTAATATGTACAACATACAATGTTGCAGCATATAATTTGCTGATGTTACCTTTCTCAGATCTTCTCTTCAAGATGTTCAATGTTATGATTTACTGTTCAAAACACTACCATATAGCGGTTCATAGCCTGGTCTACAACAAAGTATTCGACTTAGTCAGACCTGGCTTAAGATGGAGTCATTGCAACGGAACTACCAGTAACTGAGATAATGTAGAAGAGACAATTTGATGAATTTGATATGGGAGGAAACGAAGAGCAAAATAAAAACATTCTGGAGGCCTGAGTGACCTGGAAGGGCAGATATCTCTCATCAGAAAATCTGAACAGATATATACTAGTGACTTTTTAAAGGTTTGTTAAATTTTTGAAATTGTGTTGTGTTAACATGTATATAACAAAAAATTTTCCATTTTAACCATTTTTAAGTGTACAATTTAGTGACATTAATTACAATCACCACATTGCGCAACCATCACTGTTTATTTGCAGAGGCTTTTTTTTTTTTAATTGTACTTCAGGTGAAGGTTTACAGAACAAATAGTTTCTCATTAAACAGTAGTACAC
>NW_004443961.1:4415470-4416479 GCF_000243295.1 Trichechus manatus latirostris
GGTCTCATACAATATTTGTCCTTCTGTGATTGACTTATTTCCCTCAGCATAATGTCCTCCAGTTTCATCCATGTTATGAGATGCTTCACAGATTCATCATAGTTCTTTCTTGTTGCATAGTTCTCCATTGTGTGTGTGTACCACAGTTTGTTTATCCATTCATCCATTGATGGGCACTTAGGTTGTTTCCATCTTTTTGCTGCTGTGAATAATGCTGCAATGAACATGGGTGTGCATACGTCTATTCATGTCACGATTCTTATTTCTCTAGGGTATATACCTAGGAGTAAGATTGCTGGATCATATGGTATTTTCTATTTCTAACTTCTTAAGGAAGTGCCATATCATTTTACATAGCGGTTGTACCATTTTACATTCCAACCAGCAGGGTATAAGAGTTCCAGTCTCCCCACAACCTCACCAGCATTTGTTGTTTTCTGTTTTTTTGATTAGTGCCATTGATGTTGGGGTGTGATGGCATCTCATTTTAGTTTTAATTTTCATCTCTCTAATGGCTAATGATTGCGGGCATTTCTTCATGTGTTTGTTAGCTGCTTGAATGTCTTCTTTAGCTGCTTGAACGTCTTCTTTAGCTGCCTGAATGTCTTCTTTGGAGAAGTGTCTGTTCATGTCCTTTGCTCGTTTTTTAATTGAATGTTTGTCTTTTTGTTGCTGACATGTTGAAGTTTTCCATTATTTTAGAGATTAACTCCTTGTCAAACATGTCGCAGCCGAAAATTTTTTCCCAGTCTGTAGGTTCTCTTTTCACTCTTTTGGAGAAATCTTTTGATGAGCATAAGTGTTTAATTTTTAGGAGGTACCATTCATGTAGTTTATTTTCTCCCATTTATGCAGTTTTAGTTATGGTTAGTATACTATTTATGCCATGTATTAGGGCCCCTGGAGTTATCCCTGTTTTTTCTTCCATTATCTTTATAGTTATAGGTTTTATATTTAGGTCTTTGATCCATTTGGAGTTAGTTTTTGTGTATGGTATAAGGTGTGGGTC
>NW_004443961.1:4417333-4435482 GCF_000243295.1 Trichechus manatus latirostris
CGTCCAGCAACTCAGTCCCTCGGGGAGTTTGGATCTGTCCATGGGGCCTCCATGACCTTTCCTTGTACAGGTTGTGTTAGTTTCCCCTGTATTGGCCAGCACCGTTTGTTAAAGAGACTGTCTCCTTCCCATTTAATGGGCTTTGGCTCTTTGTTGAAGATCAGCTGTCCGTAAGTGGATAGATTTACTTCTGTGTGTCTGTCACTGTACCAGTACCAGGCTATTTTTAATACCGTGGCCGTGTAGTAGATTTTGAGATCAGGAAGTGTGAGGTCTCCTACTTTGTTCTCCTTCAATAATGCTTTACTTATCTGTGACCTCTTTCCTGTCCATATAAAGTTTGTAATTAGTTTTTCTATCTCATTAAAGAATGCTGTTGGAATATGAATTGAGATTGCATTATAGCTATAGATTATTTTGGGTAGTATTGACATTTTCACAATGTTAAGTCTTCCTGTCCATGAGCATGGTGTTTTTTTGTTTGTTTTTCTTTTTTGTTTCCTTGGAGTAGTGTTTTGTAATTTTCTTTGTATAAGTCTTTTACACACCTGATTAGATTTATTCCTAAATATTTTACTTTTTGGGGGGCTATTATAAATGATATTGTTTTCCTGATTTCCTTTTTGAAGTTCTCTTTGTTGGTGTATAGGAATCTGACTGATTTTTGTATGTTAATCTTGTATCCTGCTACTTTGCTGAATCCTTCTATTAGTTACAGTAGCTTTCTTGTGGAGTCTTTAGGATTTTCTATGTATAGCATCATATCACCTGTGAATAGGGGTAGTTTTACTTCTTTCTTGCCAATCCGAATGCCCTTTCTTTCTTTTTCTTGCCTAATATCTCTAGCTAGACTTCCAGTACAATGTTGAATAGGAGTGGTGTTAAAGGGTATCCTTGTCTAGTTCCCATTTTCTTTATTATATTGAGGAATGTCACTTCTATTCCTATTTTGCTGAGAGCTTTTATCAGGAATGACTGTTGTACTTTATCAAATGCCTTTTCTGCATTGACTGAGATGATCATGTGGTTCTTTTTTTTTATGTAGTGGATTACATTGATTGATTTCCTAATATTAAACCATTCTTGCATACGTGGCATGAATCCCACTTGGTCATGGTGTATTATTTTTTTGATATGTTGTTGAATTCTACTGGCTAGAATTTTGTTGAGAATTTTTGCATCTATATTCCTGAGGGATATTGGTCTGTAATTAGTTTTCTTTTTTGGTGGTGAAGAGTTTTTATTCCTGAACAGACAATAGTAGGGAAATAAAGCAAGCAATAGCAATAATTTTTACAATCAAAAAGACTGTAGCAGATGTAATTAATTCTTTGACAAATGCCTGAAGCCAATATTTATGCTTTTCTAATGACTAGCATTCAGAGTGGACTAAGTTTAAAGCTTTTGTCCATTTATAATTAAGTTTTTGTCTTTTTATTATTAATTTGTATTATTCATATGTTTTGAATAATAGTCTTTTGTCAGATATATGATCTGCAGATGTTTTCTCTAGTCTGTGTCTTGCCTGTTCATTTTCTTAGCAGTGTCTTTTCATGCAAAATATTGGTTCACTGAGTTATGCAAATATCTTAGTCTCCTAGTGCTCTTGTAACAAATATACCACAGATGGGATGGCTTTAATGAGCATAAATTTATTGTCTCACAGTTTTGGGGGCTAGAAGTTCACATAGCGCATCTGCTCCAGGGGAGGGTCCTTCCTTTTCGGTCCTTCCCAGTTGGTCCTTGTCCTTCCTTGGATTATAGATGGTTCCTCACATGGTCTTTTCCCCCTGTGTGTGTGTCGTTGTGTCTATTATGCTCTTTCTATAAGACACCACTTAGAAGTGCTTAGGTTTAGGACCCACCATATTCTGGTATGTCTTCATTAACATAACAAAAGAAAACCCCTTTTTCCAAAAGGGGTCGTATTTACAGGTATAGGAGATAGGACTTCCACATTTCTTTTTTGGGGGATATAATTCAGTCCATAACAGCAGATCATTCAAATGCTGACACATTTTATTATACAGTATTTAAAAATCACATTCATTTATTTCACCACCAACCTCGTCAGAAAAGTCACTGAGTATTGAAAAGCTGTCAAACTAATGCTGATAGTACAAGTTCTACAAAATTCTAATTTTTGCTTGAAAGTTTGAATTCTATATTAGCAACAAATATTGCCATTTGTTTTTCTTGAAATGATAGGCTCACCTTGTTCATTTTGAAAAAATGTCTGCCTGTACCCAATTCTGAATAACCATGGTTTGTCTATCAGTCATTCTTTCAAGTAAAGATGCTGCTCTGAAGAAAGTGGCTAATTCGGCCTACAGCTGAAGCAATCACACGAGAAAGCCATCATTCTTCAGTATGCAGAATTGCTTGACATGTACTTCTTCTTTCATCAGACGGAATATTAAAAAGACATATACTCATGGGTCAAGTGTTAATAAAATTAGTAATTTTTTACTGATTCATCTATGACATTCTTATGTAAAACTGGCTTTTTTTTTTTTTAATGAAGTTTGTGGTAGTGTAGAAGACAATGACTGCTAGTACAGCTTGGTACCACTATGTTGGCTCATGCTAAGGTCCTAGCAGTTTGACCCTCTATTGTTTTTGCACAATCAGTGCAAATGTCAATGCAGTAAAAAAGGCAAATGACATCTTCGTATTATTATGACAACAGTTTTGACCTTGCAAACTTCTCAAAAGTGTCTTAGAAATCACTAGGGGTCCATGGTCTATGCTTTGAGAACTACTGGACCTTGATGTGCCTAAGTGTGGTTTTCTTCATATTTATCCCATTTGGGATTTGTTAGTATACTTCAATCTAATCTGTTAATTTATCCTTTCACTAAGTATGGGAGAATTTCCACCATTATTTTATCAAATGTATTTTCTCTATTCCACTCTCTTTTCTTTTTTAGGAATTAACTAGATAAATGTTAGACTTTTTTATATTCTTCTATAGGTTCTTGAGGCTATTTTTTTTCTTCTCCTAATCTATTTCTCTCTTCTTCAGCTTGGATAATTTCTGTTTATCTCTCTTCAAGTTCGATGACTCTTTCATCTGTCATCTTCAATCTGTTTTAAAGTGCTGGCTGCTAACCAAATAGTTGGTAGTCTGAACCCACCAGCTGCTCTGTGGGAAAAAGACATGGCAGTCTGCTTCCGTAAAGATTTACAGCCGTGGAAACCCAATATTCTACTCTGTCCTACAGGGTCACTATGAGTCAGAATCGACTTGACGGCAGTGAGTTTTTCTGAGTGAATTGTTTATTTTTATTTCACATATTTTATATATATATATATATATATACGTATATATATGTTTAGTTCTAGCAGTACCCATTTGGTTCTATTTTATAGGTTTTATTTTTCTGCTGAGATAGCTTATCCATTCATTCATTATGAGTATATTTTCCTTCACATTTTTTAGCATAATGTAATGGCTGCTTTAAAATCCTTGCTTGTTTATTCCTACACCTAGGCCATCTTCTGGTTAGTCTATCTTTTTTCTTGGGAATGGGTCACATTTTCCTATTTCTTTGTATTCCTAGTAATTTGGGATGTATCCTGGATGTTGTAAATGATACAGTGAAGAGAATCTAAATTCTGTTATGTTTCTTTGAAGAATTATTCTTTTTTTTTTTCTTTTTACTTTTACCAGGTAGTTAAGTTGGCTGCATTCTAACTCTAAACTCAGTCTTTCCTTCAGTGAGTAACAGCTTAACTCTCTGATTAGTTTAGCTTAGCTGGGTTAGATAGAGTCTGCCCTGTGCATTTTTAATTCTGGGGGCGGTTAGAGGTTTGATCAAAGTTTATATGCAGAATTTAAGGCTCCCCTTTTATGGCTAACTCTTTTATGGAATTTATTCCCTCACTTTCTAGCTGCTGTTGTTGCTCCAAACCACATATCATCTGATGTCTTTAAACTAATAAGACTACAGGTCTTCTATTGGAGTGTTGACTGCCCAACTTGAAACTCACTGGGCCTGCCCTCAGGCAAAAAGCTGTAAAACCAGGAAACTCTCTGACTCCTCTCCAGTTTCTGCTTTCTAGTGCTTTCAGTTAGTTGTTTTATATATTTTGTCCAGAGTTTGGGGATGATCTGATAGGACCTACTTCTTCATTATGGAATGCTGGAAGTCTACACAAAGTTTCATTGTTTGAAAACATAATTATATGCAAACAGTCCTTGACTTTGTAAATGTCTCATCTGTGCAACCTTAATTTATATACTGACACCCGTAAATGGTATTTTAACATCAAATTCAGATTTTAATATCAACTGATAACCCAGCATTTCAAACTATTGCACAGGGAGACTGCTTCCAGCCAAATTTCTGTGTATTTGTTTGTTCAATTAAAACTTTTAACTTTCTAGTTTCATAAATTTGAGTGGAAAATGGAAAAATAAAGATCTTATGCAGTCTGGGGCTGCATAATGTCTGTTTGGCCAACGTCTGACGGCATATACATCCGTGCTCCCGTAAATTCAGAAATCCTGATTGGAGAACGGGAGGTAGTGGACATAACCAGATGTAACAAATGCAGCAGCTTCCTGCATGCAACACTTGTATCTCGTGTCTTTTGTATACAAAGCTATTATACTGCCAGGGGTATAATGGTGTAGTACATATATAACTTATAATACGTATGTCCTGATAGTCATAATAAACTCCTATGTTACTGGCTTATATATGTACTGTACTGTACTTGCTATCGTTATTTTAATGTGAACTTTCCCTACTTACAAATAAAAAGTTTATGATATAACAGTGTATGCTTCAACTCATAGGCAGCAGCACCCAATCTCTTGAGTATTGTAGCACTATTTCTCTGTTTAATTTTCTTTCGAAAATATTACTGTGAAGTGCATCATGGCTCTCAAATGCAGCAAAACTGGTGCTAGTGATAGCAGCAGCAACAGGCAAAGGAGAAGTATCGATCTGGAAATGAAACAAAAGGTTATTAAACAACACGAAGGTGGAAAATCAGTGAATGTTATTGCTTGCAATTTAGGCACATCGCATTTGACAATCGTGACAATCCTCAGAAACCAAGAAAAAATTCTCCAAGCTCCACTGAAAGCTACAAAAAAGAAAAGAAAAGAAAAACCAAACCCATTGCCATTGAGTCGATTCTGACTCACAGCGACCCTATATGATAGAGTAGAACTGCCCTATAGGGTTTCCAAGGAGTGCCTGGTAGACTCCAACTGCCAATCTTTTGGTTCGCAGCTGTAGCTTTTAACCAGTATGCCACCAGGGTTTCCAAAAGCTACAAGGCTAATGAAAATGCAAGAGGGACCTATATCAGATCTGGGGAAATTACTAATGATGTGGATTGAGGACCACACACAAAAGTGAATCCCTGTCAGCACATTGACGATCACTGCTAATACACAAAGCCTGTTCTAGATGCTTAAAGAAAAAGCGGGACCAGACTACAGCATAGAGTTTAGTGCTAGCTCTGGGTGGTTCAGGGACTTCAAACAACATTTTTTGCTGCATAACATCAAAGTGACTAGTGAGTGTGCAAGTGCTGATGTGAAGGCAGCAGCAGATTTGTTGAAACCCCAAAAAATAAAATTACAGACCAATATCTCTCATGAATATAAATGCAAAAATTCTCAACAAAATTCTAGCCAATAGTATTCAGCACTATATAAAAAAATAATACACCAAGACCAAGTGGGATTCATACCAGGTATGCAAGGATGATTCAGCATTAGAAAATCAATCAATGTAATCCATCACATAAATAAAACAAAAAAAAGACTCACATGATCATCTTAATCGTTGCAGAAAAGGCATTCAATAAAGTCCAACACCCATTCCTGATAAAAACTCTCAATAAAATAGGAATAGAAGGGAAATTCCTCAACATAATAAAGGGCAGCTATACAAAACCAACAGTCAACATCATTCTCAATGAAGAGAGGCTGAAAACATTTCCCCCTGAAAACAGGAAGAAGACAAGGATGCCCTTTATCACCATTCTTATTTAACATTGTGCTGGAAGTCCTAGCTAGAGCAATAAGGCAAGAAAAAGAAATAAAGGCATCAAATTGGTAAGGAAGAAATAACACTACCCCTATTCACAGATGATATGATACTATACATGTTGCTGTTGTTGGTAGGTGCCGTCGAGTCAGTTCCAACTCATGGCTACCCTATATGTACTATACATATACATATACTATATATAAAATATATATTTATACTGTATATACTAAATATATATGTATATATACATATACTATACTATATATACTATATATGTATATATACATACACTATACTATATATAATGTATATATACATTACATATATATATAGAACCCTAAAGATTCCATAAGAAAACTACTGGAACTTATAGAAAAATTCAGCAGAGTAGCAGGCTATAAGATAAACATACAAAAATCAGTTGGATTCCTATACACCAATAAAGAGAACTACAGAAAGGGAATCAGGAAAGCAATATCATTTATAATAGCCCCTAAAAAAATGAAATACTTAGGAACAAATCTAACCGGGACTTAAAAGACCTATACAAAGAAACCTACAAGACACTACTGCAAGAAACACAAAAGAGACCTACATAACTGGAAAAACATACCATGCTCATGAACAGGTAGGCTCAACATTGTGAAAATGTCAGTTCTACCCAAAGCAATCTACAAATTCAATGCAATCTGGATCCAAACACCAATAGCATTCTTTAATGAGGTGGAAAAACTAATCACTAACTTTATATGGAAAGGAAAGAGGCCCCGGATAAGTAAAGCATTAATGAAGGGGGAGAACAAAGTAGGAGGCCTCGCACTATCCGACCTCAGAACCTACTATACAGCTACAGTAGTGAAACAGCCTGGTACTGGTACAAACGTCAGACACATCACTGACCAAAGGAATAGAATCGAGAATCCAGAGGTAAATCCATCCACTGCAGCCACCTGATCTTTGACAAAGGCCAAAGTCCATTAAATAGGGAAATGACAATCTTTTTAATAAATGGTGCTGGCAAAACTGGATGTCCATCTGTAAAAAAAAATGAAACAGGACCCATAACTCACACCAAAAACTGATTCAAAATGTATCAAAGACCTAAATATAAAACCAAAAAGTGTAAAGATTGTGGAAGAAAAAATAGGGTCAATACTAGGGGCCCTAATATACAGCATAAACAGGATACAAACCATAATTAACAATATACAAACACCAGAAGATAAGCTAGATAAATGAGATCTTCTAAAAATTAAGCACTTATACTCATCAAAAGTCTTCACCAAAAGAGTAAAAAGAGAACCTACACACTTGGAAAAAATTTTTGGCTATGACGTATCCAACAAAGGTCTAATATCTAAAATCTATAGGAAAATCCAACACCTCTACAACAAAAAGACAAATAATCCAATTAATAAATGGGCAAAGGATAAGAACAGACACTTCACCAAAGAAGACACTCAGGCAGCTAACAGACACATGAGGAAAGGCTCACAATCACTAGCCATTAAAGAAATGCAAATCAAAACTACAATGAGATACCATTTCACCCCAACATTACTGGCATGAATCAAAAAAGAAAATAACAAATGTTGGACAGGCTGAGGGGAGATTGGAACTCTCATGCACTGCTGGTGGTAATGCAAAATGCAACAACCATTTTGGAGAAGGATATGATGCTTCCTTTAAAAGCTAGAAGCAAAAATACCATACAATCCAGCAATCCCACTTCTAGGAATATGTCCTTAGAGAAATGAGAGCCTTCACGTGAACAGACATATGCACACCCATGTTCATTACAGCATTATTCACAATAGCAAAAAGATGGAAGCAACCTAAGTGCCCATCAACAGATGAATGGATAAACTATGGTACATACACACAATAGAATACTAAGTAACAATAAAGAACAATGATGAATCTGTGAAACATCTCACAACACGGATGAATCTGGAGGGCATTATGCTGAGGGAAATAAGTCAATCACAAAAGGACAAATACTGTATGAGGCCACTACTATAAAAACCCATGAAAATGTTTCCACACAGAAAGAAACAATCTTTGATGGTTTTGAGGAAGAGGAGGGAAAAATACTAATTGGATAGTAGATAAGTGGTAACTTTGGTGAGGGTAAGACAATACACAATATTGGGGAAGTCAGCACAACTTGACCAAGGCAAGGTCATGGAAGCTCCATAGACACATTCAAACTTCCTGAGGGACCAAAGTATTGAGCTGAGGGCTGGGGACTATGGTCTTGGGGGACATCTAGCTCAATTGGCATAACATAGTCTATAAAAAAATGTTCTACATCTGACTGTGGTGAGTAGTATCTGGGGTCTTAAAAGTCTGCGAATGGCATCTAAGATACATCTACTGGTCCCATCCTGCTGGAGCAAAGGAGAATGAAAAAAAAAAAAAAAAAAAAAACAAAGATACAAGGGAAAGATTAGTGCAAAGGACTAATGGATCACAACTACCACAGCCTCCACCAGACAGAGCCCAGAACAACTAGATGGTATCCTGTTACCACCGCTGACTGCTCTGGCAGGGATCACAATAGAGGGTCCCGGACAGAGGGGGGAGAAAATGGAGAACAAAATTCAAATTCACACACACACACACACACACACACACACAAAAGATCAGGCATGCTGGTCTGACCGAGGCTGGAGAAACCCCGAGATACTCTTTTAACTCAGTACTGAAGTCGCGCCTGAGGTTCACCCTTCAGCCAAAGACTAAAAAGATTATAGGCCAACAATAACACATGTGAGGAACATGCTTCGTAGTTCAATCATGTATACGAGACTAATGGGCACATCAGCACAAAAGCAAAGATGAGAAGGCAGGAAGGGACAGGAAAACTGGATGAATGGAAACAGAGAACCCAGGGTGGAGAAGGGGAGAGTGTTGACACATCGCAGGACTGGCAACCAATGTCACAAAACAATTTGTGTGTTAATTGTTTAATGAGAAACTAATTTGCTCTGTAAACTTTCACCTAAAGCATTATATATATATACGTGTGTATATATATGTATCTATATATTCTTGGAAAAAAAGAATTTGTTGAAAGCTTATGTCATGGATTGAATTGTGTCCCCAAAACATGTGTGTATCAATTTGGCTAGGCCATGATTCCCAGTGTTGTGTGGTTGTCCTCCATTTTGTGATTGTAATTTTACATTAAAGAGGATTAGGGTGGGACTGTAACACCACCCTAACCCAGGTCACATGCCTGATCCAATGTAAAGGGAGTTTCCCTGGGGTGTGGCCTGTACCACCTTTTATCTTGTGTAAGAGATAAAAGGAAAGGGAAGCAAGTGGAGAGTTGGGGACCTCATACCACCAAGAAAGCAGTGCTGGGAGCAGAGTGCGTCCTTTGGACCTGAGGTTCCTGCGCAGAGAAGCTCCTAGTCCAGGGGAAGATTGACAAGGACCTTTCACGAGAGCCAACAGAGAAGAGAAAGCCTTCCCCTGGTGCTGATGTCCTGAATTTGGACTTGAAGACTACTGGACTACGAGAGAATAAATTTCTCTTTGTTAAAGCCATCCACTTGTGGTATTCCTGTTAGTGTAGCACTAGATGACTAAGATAGCTTAGATGAACTAATTGTAGAAGGAGGTTATTTGCCCCAGAAAATGTTTAATATGGATGAAACCTCCTTCTCCTGGAAGCGAATGCCTGAAAACACCGTCCATAAGGAGGCCAAGTCAATGCCAGGCTTTAAGGCTTTTAAAGACAGAGTGACTGTGTTGTTAGGAGGCAGTGTTGCTGGTTACAGGCTGAAGCCATTTGTTATCTGGCATAGTGAAAACCCCAGGGCTTTCAAGAGCATTAACAAACACACCTTAGTGGTTTATTACAGGTACAGTAAAAAGTTCTGGATGACACAAATGCTTTTTCAGGATGCCCTTCTCAATTGCTATGCCCGTGAAATGGAGAAGTACTGCTTAGAAGAAGGCAAACCTTTCAAGATTCTGCTCATTGTAGACAGCGCTCCGGGACATCCTCCTTTCATCCGTGACCTCCACCCCAATATCAAAGTGGTGTTCCTCCCACCAAACACCACCTCTTTAATCCAGCCAATAGACCAAGGGGTAATTGCCGCATTCAAGGCCTACTACCTGCGGAGGACCTTTGCTCGGGCTATTGCTGCAACTGATGACACTGGCAAGACACTGATGCAGCTCTGGAAGGAGGACAATATTTACCGCTGTGTAGAGAACCTTGCTTGGACCTGGGATAATGTGACCAAAGGGTGCATGAATAACATGGAAAAAAATACTGAAGCAGTACATGTATGACTTTAAGGGATTTGAAAAGAATGTCAAGATTGCAAGGATTAATAGAGCTGTTGTCGACACGGTAAACGAAACCCGAACCTAAACATAGATAATGAGGATATTGAAGAACTCTTGGAGGTGGTTCCTGAGGAACAAACACATGAAGAGTTGCTGGAGCTAGAGCAAGAGGGAATAGCTGGAGAAGAGGCAAGGGAAAAGGAAACTGCAGAAGAACAGGAGCAGAAGAGGTCCATTGTTAGGGGTTAGCCATATTCTTTGCAGACCTTTGCAGCTTGCTGAAGAGTGCTGAAGAGATGGACCCAAACATTGAATGCTTTTCACTGATAGAGAGGAATGCTCGCACAGTGTTTGCTGCATTTAGAGAAATTTATGAAGAAAAGAAAAACTAAACTAGGCAAACAACACTGGACATATTTCTGAAGAAGCCAGCACCTCCCCAAGGAGAGCCTCTGCCAGGTACTTCAGGCAGATGATATTATCATCGTTGGTGACAGTTCATCAATGGAGGTTATTCAGTGAAACGCTTCCAGTGGAACACTATAAGGGAATTGAGAATGGTGATGTGGCTGGTCCTGATCCTCTTTTTAAAATTGTGTGTGACATAGGCTAAGAAAATGTTTACATGAAAGTTTAAAAAGTGAAAAAAAATTAGAAAGTTTAAAATGAAATTAAAAAGTTTAAAAATAAAAACAAGTTTACAAAGTAGTTTAAGGTTACTTTATAGAAATAAAATGAGAAAAATATTTATTGTACACACTGCTGTACAATATATTATAGCATACATACAGTAATTTGGCATATATTCAGTATCTTTTACAATACAGAACTGTGCCAGCAACAGCCTCCAGACTCATCCAACACTACATTAGCCTGCAAGCTCCGATTGTGGTAAGTACAGATTACATATTAGCCTATGTGTACAGCAATGTATATTTATAATGTATTATTATATTATATATACAGTTAAGTAACCTACTTAACCCATATATTACCTTGCCAGATATATTAGCTGAAGTACCGTACTGTATGTGTACAGTATCTTGGCTGTTTAGTGAATACAGATACACTACATTATTCCATATAGCTTTGCTAAATACAGGCAGTCCCTAGATTACGAACGAGTTCCTTTCCTATATCTGTCTTTAAGTCGAATTTATACGTAAGTTGGAACAGTTAGGTACAGTTCATATCTAACGTCAGTTAGTCTATGTTTGTCTTGGTATATAGTATATGGTGTACCTTTCTATGCATAAAAAACATTAAAGAAACACTTCCAGATACACTAAAACATCTTTAACATAATGATACAGTAATAATAATAATATGTTTTGATGTGCGTCACGAAGTAGTTCCTGTTTGTTATTTTGAACCATTTCATGTTCCTCAAATTTTTAATATAATAGCCTTTCTGGGGATTGGCTTGTAACTATTGGTTGTATGTAAGCTGGACATTCGTAACCCAGGGGACTGCTTGTATATAATATGGTGTTTGCACAACATCCAAATCACATAACATCCTATTTCACAGAAAGTATCATGGACGTTAAGCAATGCATGACTGTACTAGTGATAAGAGCATGGGCCTTATAAAATTTAATACAATTTAAACAAAGATGTTTTAGAGATTGTATCTAAAAGGTAGTATAACGAGGAATTTCATAATATTTTTTGGTTCTGTTGGAGTGAATCAATAAACTTTTATGACATTTAAGCATATTATAATTTCCTGTTTAACCTTTATGCTCATTTTGAACAACTCCTTATATGAGAAAGTAAGGAACTCCCTGTAAACTTTAGCCTTTGTTTTCACTTGAAATTATAATATAATTTTTTAATATACTATGAACTATAAAATTTATATATACATAAAATAAATTTATTTACAAATTTTATATGCTGGAATTAGGTGGGTCCTAAACTTAATCATGAAGAAGTGTCTTACAGAAAGAACAGAATAGACACAGACAGACACACTAGGAAAAGACAGACACCAAGGAACACCAAGATCTCCAGGAATGGGTCCCAAGAGCTGATGCCCTGATTTGGACTTACAGCCTCCTGAACTGTGAGAAAATAAGTTTCTATTTCTGTTTTTTAAAGTCAACCACATGTGGTATTTTTTTGTGGTTGTTATGGCAGGTAGCTAAGACATGGGCTGTGTTTCCATTAACTTATGGTTGTTAGGTGCCGTCGAGTCGGTTCCGACTCATAGCAACCCTAAGTACAACAGAATAAAACACCGCCCGGTCCTGTGCTATCCTCACAGCCATTGCTATGCTTGAGCCCATTGTTGCAGCCACTGTGTGCATCCATCTCATTGAGGGTCTTCCTCTCTTTCGCTAACCCTCTACTTTACCAAGCATTATGTCCTTCTCCAGAGACTGGTTCCTCCTCATAACACGTCTAAAGTATGTGAGACAAAGTCTTGCTGTTCTCACTTCTAAGGAGCATTCTGGCTGTACTTCTTCCGAGACAGATTTGTTCATTCTTCTGGCGGTCCATGGTATATTCAATATTCTTTGCCAACATCATAATTCAGAAGCATCAATTCTTCTTCCTTATTCATTGTCCAGCTTTCGTATGCGTATGAGATGATTGAAATTACCATGGCTTGGGTCAGGCACACCTTAGTCCTCAAAAAGACATTTTTGCTTTTTGATTAACACTTTAAAGAGATCTTTTGCATCACATTTGCCCAATGCAATATGTTGTTTGATTTCTTGCCTGCTGCTTCCATGGGCATTGGTTGTGGATCCAAGTAAAACAAAATCCTTGACAATTTCAGTATTTTCTCCATTTATCATGATGTTGCTTATTGGTCTAGTTGTGAGGATTTTTGTTTTCTTTGTGTTGAGGTGTAATCGATACTGAAGGCTGTGGTCTTTGATCTTCATCAGTAAGTGCTTCAAGTCCTCTTCACTCTCAGCAAGCAAGGTTGTGTCATTTGCACAATGCAGGTTGTTAATGAGTCTTCCTCTAATCCTAATGCCCTGTTCTTCATATAGTCCAGCATCTCAGATTATTTGTGCAACATACATATCGAATAAGTAGAGTGAAAGGATACAACCCGGATGCACACATTTCCTAACTTCAAACCAGGCAGCATCCTCTTATTCTGTTCGAACGACTGCCTCTTGGTCTATGTACAGGTTTCCCTTGAGCACATTTAAGTGTTCTAGAATTCCCATTCTTTACAATGTCATCCATAATTTGTTATGATTCACACAGTTGAATGCCTTTGCATAGTCAATAAAACACAGGTAAACATCTTTCTCTTGGGGAGAGTGGCTGGTGGGTTTGAACCTTTTTGTTAGCTAACCTTTTGGTTTGCAGCTGAGCTTGTAACCAGTTGTGACACCAGGGCTCCTGACACTAAAACAGTGTTTTCAAATGTTTCTGCAGCAGCAGAACTCTTTTAAAATAGTTAACTGCCAAATCCATTATGCAAAACGGACATAATAATCATACAAGTTTCACAATGCTGCTTCAGCTTTTTTGTTTTATGGGAAAATATCTCATTGTTTCTGAAAACCCTGAGCTATTTCTACAGGACCACTGGTTCTGAGCATAGACTGAAATCCTGTGATTCAATATGCAGAGAATATAAGAAATCTATTCTGAGGAATTCAGTAGACTGAAGTTAAGCTTAAATATGAAGTCTTCATTTACGTGATATGGTTCATGGACACAAAGTTAATTCAGTCACTCATAATTCATTAAAAAGACAAACAATTTTCATTAATGGCTTATTATGAGTCAGCCATAGTTCTAAGAAATGGAGATACTGGGAAATATCTATTAAAAATAAACCAAAGAAATTTTTTTTATCCCCAAATTGAAATATATACTAATTAGGCAAAAATTCAGAAAATTACAGAAAAGCAACAAAGATCTACAATTCCATCACCCAGAAACAACCACTATTAACATCTTGTCACACGTATTTCCACATATGCACACACATTTTCTTTTTTTCCTTTTTGCCTTTTCCTTCTTCCTTTTTTTCAAACCAGAAGTGAAATTATATCATGTCTGCTGCCCTGTAGTCTGCTGTTTATACTCAGTCATATGTCATGAATGTCCTACTGCCTGCAACCTTGGCCCCTCAGGTTTGCCTGACCCTGGCGCATGTCAGAATCTACATTTTAGCAAGATCCGCAGTTGATTCTTATGTATAATAAATTTTGAAAACCACTAGTAGTAGAGCCCTGGTGGCGTAGTGGTTAAGAGCTCAGATGCTAACCAAAAAGGTCGACAGTTCAAATCCATCAGCTGCTCTTTGGAAACCCTATGGGGCAATTCTGTTCTCTTCTGTAGGGTTGATATGAGCTGGAACCGACTCGAGGGCACCTAACAAAAACAGCAAAGTCTACTAGTGGTTCTCAGAGTTATTCCCTCACCAGCAGCGTTAACATTGCCTGGGAACATGTTAAAATTACACTTCGCCCTTGGTAATCACCCAAATGCATCTTGGAGAATGAAAAACAGAACTATAAATGCCATTGTTGATAAATCTAGGAGATATCTATTACCATGAACCACAAAATATGAGGAGGGGCTGTATGAGAGAAGAATTCTCATGGCTGCAGAACTCAGCCAAGTCAGCTGAGGGCAGTTATCCAAAGTAGGAGGCCCATCTTGATTTGAAGGGAAAATCTGTCTGGAATAATAGGAATAAGATAGGCAAGCTGGCAGCAGAAGCTTCCCAGTAACCCCAGTACCTTCTGAAGTCCCCTGCCTCCTCTATTTCTAGGCCACTCCCTCTAGTACCCTAACTTGAAGAATTCTTCAAATAGTCCCCACTGGGACAAACCATTAATTCTTTATTCCCCTCATCCACCTGTTTACTTCCTTGTAACCCAGTTTAAATCCCATGATCAATTATTGTAATCAGTTATTTGCATGCATTCTTGACTTCCTTGCTCTTTTCTCACTTCCTCTTACTCACCTGGCAAAACTCCACCCTGCTTTAATCGAACTCTTTCTCCATGCTGAGCATTGGCTTGTGCAGCTGAATGTGGGTGGAGAAAAACCCACAACCATGCTGCTGAGTCTCATTTCAAAAAAAATTTTTTTTCTGCAATATATATATAGTGCTTTAGGTGAAAGTTTACAAAGCAAATTAGTTTTTCACTAAACAATTAATACACAAATTGTTTCGTGACATTGGTTTCCAACCCTGTGATATGTCAACATTTCTCCCCTTCTCAACCTCCGGTTCTCTGTTTCCATTCATCCATGTTCCTTCCTACCTTCTCGTCTTTGCTTTTGGACTAGTGTGCCCATTTAGTCTTGCATACATGCTTGAATTACATGTGTTATTGTTTGTTTTATAGGCCTGTCTTATCTTTGATAGGCCTGTCGAATCTATAGGGTCACTGTAAGTTGGAATTGACTTGACGGCAATGAGTTTTTATCTTTTTTTTTTTTTTTTTTTTTTAATATTTGACTGAAGGGTGAACTTCAGGAGTGACTTCAATATTGAGTTAAAAGGGTGTCCAGGGGCCATACTCGCGGGGTTCCTCCAGTCTCTGTCAGACCAGTGAGTCTGGTCTTTTTTTGTGAGTTAGAATTTTTTTCTACATTTTTCACCAGCTCTGTCCAGGACCCTCTACTGCGATCCCTGTCAGAGCAGTCAGTGGTGGTAGCCGGGCGCTATATAGTCGTGCTGGACTCAGTATGGTGTAGGCTGTGGTAGTTGTGGTCTATTAGTCCTTTGGACTAATCTTTCCCTTGTGTCTTTGGTTTTCTTCATTCTTCCTTGCTCCAGATGGGGTGGGAACAGTGGAATATCTTAGATGGCTGCTCACAAGCTTTTAAGATCCCAGATGCTACTCACCAAAGCAGGATGTAGAACATTTTCTTTATAAACTATGTTATGCCAATTTAGCTTGATGTCCCCCGAAACCATGATCCCCAGCTCTCAGCCCAATAATTTGGTCCCTCAGGACGTTTGGATGTGTCTATGAAGTTTCCATGACTTTGCCTTGGTCAAGTTGTGCTGACTTCCACAGTACTGTGTACTGTCTTACCCTTCACCAAAGTTATCACCTGTCTATTGTCTAGTTAGTGTTTTCCCCTACCCACCCCTTCCCTTCCTCATAACCATCAAAGATGGTTTCTGTGTGTAAACCTTTTAATGAGCTTTTATAATAGTAGTCTCATACAGGATTTGTCCTTTTGTGATTGACTTTTTTCACTCAGCATAATGCCTTCCAGATTCATCCAAGTTGTGAGATGTTTTGCAGATTTGTCATTGTGCTTTACCATTGTGTAGTATTCTATGTGTGTGTATGTACTATAGTTCGTTTATCCATTCATCTGTTGATGGGCACTTAGATTGTTTCCATCTTTTTGCTATTGTGAACAATGCTGCAATGAACATGGGTGTGCATATGTCTATTCGTGTGATGGCTTTTATTTCTCTAGGATATATTCCTAGGAGTGGGATAGCTGGATCATATGGTATTTCTATTTCTAGCTTTTTAAGGAAGTGCCATATTGTTTTCCAAAATGGTAGTACCATCACTTCAAATTTTTAACCTTGAGTGGGCTCTTAATGCTGCCTGGTAGTCAAACTGCATTTCCTTGGTCCTTTAACCACCTACTCTTCTAGATGACTGCTTCATGCCTTCACTTTTTGCTTCCAACCTCAGTTACATCCCTCCCAATTCACTCTCAGTTGATGACCTTGCTTCCTATGTCAGAGTTAAAAATAGAATCAATCAGAACATAGAAGCTATCAGTACTGTACCCATATACTCTACCTCTGTACTCGGTGGCAGCCATGGCTATGCTCTGCTCAGATCTATCTTCAAGAGAATCTGCTGTGAGGTGTGTAGCTGAGACCCCTATTGTCTCTACCCCATGGACTTCTCCCAGCCAATGACTGAGTGTGGTGAAGATATTAGAGCTGGACCATTTTTGCCTCATGCAAGATTTCTTGAATGGGCAATCTATGCTGGGGACACCCCACTGGCCTGACCAACACTTTCTCAGAGTGGCACTGCAGTCTGAGGTTCTTCCTATGTAATTCTGTTTTATTTTTAAAACTTTATTGAGATATTATTCACATACCATACAATTCACCCATATAAAGTATTCAATTCGATAATTTTCCAATGTTAGAACATTTTCCTCACCCCCAAAAGAAACTCATACCCTTTATCCATTACATCCCAATCCTCCCATCCCACCAGCCCTAGGCAACCACTAATCTACTTTCTGTCTCTATAGATTTGCCCCTTCTGGATAATTCATATAAATAGAATCATACAACATGTGGTCTTTTATGATTGGGGTCTTTCACTTGATTCCATCTCTGATTTCTTCTATTACCCAGTGGTTTGTAAGCAGGGTGTTATTCAGTTTCCATGTAATTGATTTTCTTTCCTTGCTCTTCCTGTTAATTTCTACCTTGATGGCATTGTGGTCAGAGAAAATACTTTGTATTGTCCAATGTTTTGGATTTTGTTGAGGGTTGCTCTATGGCCTAAGATGTGGTCTATTCTGAGGAACCTTCCATGTGCATTGGAAAAGAATGTGTACTTTGCAGCTGTTGGGGTGGAATGTTCCATATATGTCTATGAGGTCAAGTTGGCTGATTGTGCCCTTTAGGTCTTCAATATCTTTGTTGAGTTTCTTTCTAGATGTTCTGTCCTTTACCGAGAATGGTGTTTTAAAGTTTCCTACTATTATTGTGGAACTGTCAATTTCTCTTTTCAGTGCTGTTAGAGTTTGGTTTATGTATTTTGGAGCCCTGTCATTGGGTGCGTAGATGTTTATTATGGTTATGTCTTCATGATGAATCATCCCTTTAATCAC
>NW_004443961.1:4436149-4452238 GCF_000243295.1 Trichechus manatus latirostris
CCTAATTTCACCATCATATTTGAGCAAGAGTTTTGCAGGATATATTATTCTTGGCTGGCCATTTTTTTCTTTCAAGGTTTTATATATGTCATCCCATTGCCTTCTCGCCTGCATGGTTTCTGCTGACTAATCCAATCGTTGTCTTATTGTTTCTCGTCTGCATGTGAATTTTCGTTTTTCTTGGGCTGCTCTCAGGAGTCTTTCTTTGTCTTTGGTTTTTGCGAGTGTGATTACGATATGCCTTGGTGATTTTCTTTTGGAGTTTATCCTATGTGGTGTTCGTTGAGCTTCTTGGATGGTCAGCTTTTCATCTTTCATGAAATTGGGGATGATTTCTGTCAGCAGTTTTTCAATGATCCTGTCTGTGTTTTCTGTTTTCTCCCTCTGTTCTGGAACTCCGATCACTTGCAAATTTTTGCTTTTGATTGTATCCCAGATAATTCTCAGGGTTTCTTAACTTTTCATCATTGTTTTTTCTGATTTTTCCTGAAACAGAGTGTATCCAAGTGTTTGTCTTCAATTTCACTGATCCTGTCTTCCATTTTTTCAAACCTGCTCCTCAGGCCTTCTATGACATTGTCCATTTTTGTCCATTTCTGAAATCTTATTGTTTTTCTTTTGGATTGCTAATTGTTGTTTTTGTATGACTTCTAGTTGTGAATTTATTTTGGCATTTTGTTCCTACATTATTTTCCTGAATTCTTCCCTTTTTTTTCTTGTATTTTCCATGAATTTATCTGCCTTTTCCATGAATTTCGTCTACTTTTTACTCACTTTCATCTGCTTTTGCTTCAACTCTTGGATAGCTCTGAATATTAGAGATTTTAATTCCTTATCAGGTAGTTCTAGTGCGTTTTCTTCTACTGGAAAGTCATCTGGTGTTTTATTTTGGACCCCTACTGGAACCATCTTGTCCTTTTTTTTAACATGTTTTGATATTGTCCGCTGTCTTCGGGTCATTCAGTATTTATTTTCCTTGTTTATTGACTGTAGATTTGTTTGTTTTGTCCTGCTTTTTTGTTTTATTTAGTTATGTCTGAGCAGGAGGGCTCTGTGTTCTTTGTTGTTTGCTCATCTGTGGCCACGATATTTTTCACCTCCTTGTCCAATAGGCAGGGTCAGTCACTCAGCAATGATGCAGCAGAGCAGGTCCAGCTGAAGCGGAGTTGCTGGGATGGGTTGTTTGTGGCAGATACTAGGGCTGACAGGGCGGGCAGGGAATCAGTGTATGGCAGGTTCCAGTAAGCCATGCCTGTGCTGCTCAGGGGTGTGATGTTCAGCACATGGTGCAGGTAGGCAGGAAGGAGTGGGAAGATTGTGATGTGTGGAGCTAAGATGGGTATGGGAAAGTGAAGAGAGAAGAGAGATAAACAGAATCCAAAAACAAACAAACAAAGAAGAGGGCTAAGGGAGCTTGCTGATGGAGTGGAGATGGGAGACTGAGAAATGGAGAAAACAAAAAGAAAAAAAGAAAAAGGTTAAAAGAAAAAAAATAAACAAATAAAAATTATGAAAAAGAAAAGAAAAGCCCCCAGGGATCCCACCAGTGCAGCTGCAAAGACTGGGGAGGTGGCTCCCAGGCAGCAAAGTACAGCCCGGCTAGAAGGGGTAGAGGTGTCACACAGTGCCAGGTATTCAGGAGACAAGAATAGAAGGTAAGTATAGAGAGACAAGAAACTGAGAAATGAAAAAAAGACAAAAAGGGAAAAAGAGAGAAAAGAAAACAAACAACCCCCCCCCCAAAAAAAGAAAACAAACAACAAAAAAAGAAATGCCCCCAGGAACCCCACTTCGTGGCTGCGCAGACTGAGGAAGTAGCTCCCAGTCGTGCAGTACAGCCCAGCCAGAAGGGGCTCCCAAGCTGAGAAAAGAAAAAGAAAACAAGAAACAAATCAAAACAAACAAACAAAAAAAGCCCCAGTGATCCCACCAGTGTGGCAGGATGGGCAGGGCAGCAGTTCACAGTTGGGTGGTGTTTCACAGCTTTTCAAGAAGAAGCAAAGATGGCACACGGAGCCAGGTATTTGAGAGAAAGGAGGGGGAGGTGGTGAGAGGTATGGAAGAAGCCAAAAGAAGTGGAAAAAAGCAACACCAGCAGCAAACAAATGGCACTCAAGGAGCTGGCCAATGTGGGCGGGTGGAATTCAAGAGACAACGGGCTGAAGCTGGTGCCTCCCAGGCCAAGAGACTGTGGCTGCAGGAAGCAGAGGAGGCCGAGTGGGGGTGAAGAAGGGTGTGGAGTGGGAAAGCATATATCACTGGTTACTGGTTGTTCTGTCTCCTGCCGGGAGGTCCACGAAGCTGTTTTCCCATACTCCCTGTTTGCTGATCTCTGACAGTAGTCCAAGATGGCGAATCCATGCTGTGTTAGCTGTTAGGGGACCTCTGCATGTATCTCTCCTTGCTCTCTGTTCTCTGTCAGTTTCTTATTCCATTTGGTGCTTGGCTGAGTTCTTTATCTCTTCATTTGATGCTTAGGGTTTCAGGATTGATGTTTGTTTGACTTAGTTTTTCAGGTCTTTACTGTGGAGGGATGGCATGGTGCTTCTGTCTGGAGCACCATGTTGGCTGGAAGTTGAGGTCTTTCACTTGGAATATTTTCGAGGTTCATCCATGTTGTAGCATGTATCAGTACTGCATTCACTTTTATTGCTAAATAATATTCCATGGTAAGGATATGCCACATTTTATTCATCTATCAGTAGATGGAAGTTTGGGTCATTCCCACATTTGGCTATTATGAATAATACTGCTATGAATATTTATGTACAAGTTTTTGTGTAGACATTTGTTTTCTTTTCTCTTGGGTGTATACCTAGAAGTGGAGTGATCACTCTATATTTAACTAGATTGTTTCAGAGAGCTCTTCCTGATTATCTTGAAGAGGTCAGAGAAATTTGAAAGTTAAGTAGATAATAGATGATATTAAGGAATTATTGTGTTAATTTTGTTGGGTATAATAATGGCATGATAGTTATGCTTTAAAAAGTGCTTACGAGTTAGAAATGCATATAGTATCCTACGGGGCGGATTATCCAATAGGCAAGGTAAGCATGATGCCTACCCTGCTTACCAGATCATCTGTAATGAATAATTTCACCTTTTTTCACCACATCAAAGATTCTGCTTCTGGGTATGGCTGGCCTTCGTTTCTCCCAATCATGCAGCACCTTCTTACAGAATCAAAGCCTCTTTTCAAATTCACAATCTCTGACAAGGACGGATTACCCAGTCAGCAAGGTAAACACGAGCTTACTTACTAATCTGTAGTGAAAACCCACGTGAAATTGTTCACTACAGATTAGTAAGTAAGCCCACGCTTACCTTGCTTATTGGGTAATCCACTCCTGGTATTACAGAACGAATGACATGATATCTGGAATTTGGAAAAAAAAACTGTGGGGGAAGTAGAAAAGCTAAGCTTGCACCTTACGTTCTTCCCTTATGGTGATTTCCTTCCATATTCAGATCTCTGCCCAGGGAGTTAAGTGGTAACTCTTGTTTCCTGATAGCTTAGGGGTATTATTAGTTTCAAGGATTTGGCCACTAACCCTCATCTTGTCCTGCCATTGTTCTTATTTATTAATTCACTTATTTAACATCAACATTTTGCCTCTTGGGATATTTGGATAGGCTCTGCTGTAAGGCAAGAAGAGTAAGTGAAATAATATTTATTTCTGCTTGTTTGCTGACTTAGGGGACAGTAGAATGTGGTTGTTAGAAGAGTCGGCTCTGAAGCTGGGCCTTCTGAGTTCAGTCCTGGCTCTGCAAGGTTTCTGTGAGACCCTGGGAATGTTATCCTCTTGTGTCTCCGTTTCTCACTTTTGAAATGAAGATAATGAAAGTAGCCTCCTTGTAGAATTGTTGTGAAGTTCAAATGGTTTGTTATATATAAAGCCTTAGAACAATGCCTGGTGTGTTTTATGTACTCTGATGTTAACTATTATTGATATCAGGAATTCGTTGAGTGTTTTCTATATATTATCTCATTACAACTTTAAATAAATCCTAAAAGGTAGGCTCTCCTATTATTGTCTTTCCTAGGAATGATAATAGGAAATATAAGTTCAGAAAGGTTAGGTGACTGATCAAGTTCCCCCAGCTCATAAGAATCTCTGGTCTTTGTATTTCACCACTGTTTTCCTGGAGAAATAATTTTCTCCTGTATGAAAAATGGTACAAGAAAGCTGATTTCAGAAGTATATCGAATGTGATTGAATAATTATTTGCTTGATCAATATGGTCGGTTAAGTTTATAATCTGATGTTGTTATATCTACTTTAAAATGTATTAAAGACAAAAAATGGAGGCAAGGATAGGTAGAATAGTAGCTTTATATCACACTAGTGAGTGTCCAATATTTGCAGAGACCTGTCACATAATGTTGTTGTTATGTGCCACTGAGTCGATTCCAACTCACAGTGACGCTACGTGACAGAATAGAACTGCCTTATAGGGTTCTCTAGGCTGGAATCTTTATGGGAGCAGATCGCCAGGTTTTTCTCCCATGAAGTCGCTGGTGGGTTTGAACCACTGACCTTTCGGTTAGCAGCCAAGGGCTTAGTCATTGTGCCACCAGGGCTCCTTTGTCACATAATAGGTATTTAATAAATATTTTATAAACTATTAGACTAAATGTGATTTGGAATTAAAATTACATAAAATTAAAGATTCATAATACCCAGAGTTAGTGAGATTATAGTGAAATGGGCATTGATATGCTTTTATGAGATTTTTGGAAGTTAGTTTGGTAATAGCCACAAATTTTGAATGTATATTTCCTTTGGCCCAGAAGGTTTATTTCTAAGTGTTTATTCTAAGAAATACTTTTGTGCCCATGAAAACATATGTATAATGACATTCAAATTTATCACAGTTTGTAATTGCAGAGAATCAGAAACCTAAATGTTCATAAATGGGGGGATTATTTAATAAATTAGGAGTCACTCATTTTATTAGACATTATACAAGAGTTTAAAAAGAATGAGGGAGAGTAATACATATTGAAATGAAAGATCTTCAAGATATGTTAAGTGAAAAAATGGTAACAGAACAACATTGGCAGTAGTATCCATTTTGTTTACAGAACTTGAAACTACGTCTATAGGAAATATGTGGGAAAATGCATAGGAAAGAGTCTGAAAGGATATAGCCTAAGCAGTTATCAATGGTTGCCTCTGGGAATTGAACTGGGCTAGGAAAAGGGGGCCAAGAGGAACTTCCACTTTGTACACTTTATAGTCTGTATTTTGGGGATTTTCCGGTTAGTATATATTTATATGGTACTTGTGAAATTAAAAAAGAAAAAAAATGTAGCTTGCTTAACAAATGTACCTAGGATAATAGATGCTAAAATGTACAACAGTAAGCTTTCACAATCCTTAAAACATGTCCACTTCAGTAATTTGCAGTTATTTAAAAAAGTTTCCAAAGTCATCATTCTTACTAAAAATTTTATTACTTGTAATGCTGTTGATTCCTAGAATATTTTCTGTGAGTAATAAAAGAGCTGGATTGGCATCTGTGTGGGAAAGCTCATGATAATAAAATTCTTGTAGGATTAGAGTAACAAGCCAGAAGAGTTTGTGTTATGGCTATTACATCATTTCATGCTTGATCTACAACAGATGAGGATGACAACAGTAAAAAACAAACAAATAGACAAAAGCACCACTGCACAAAAAGAGAAAGCAAAGAAACAGTATTTTTTCCCTTCAAATGGTAAGTTATAGCAACATCCGACGGTAGACGGGTTAGGTGTGGATGGAAGAAGGGAAAGTATTCTCAAGGCTTTTCTTAGTCTCAGTTTGAGAAATATAGCAGCAGTTGAAGTCTGATCAGTTATTAATAAGTTATTTAAAATATATGATTTTTGTATAAGACTTTGATTGAATCGGCATTAAAGCACTTTATAGGAGCCCTGGTGGCACAGTGGTTAAGTGCTCGGCTGCTAACCGAAAGGTTGGCGGTTTAAAACCCACCAGCTGCTCTGTGGGAGAAAGATGTGTCAGACTGCTTCTGTAAAGATTACAGCCTTGTAAACCCTATGGGGCAGTTCTACTCTGTCCTATAGGGTCGCTAGGAGTCGTAATCAACTCAACGGCAAAGGGTTTGATTTTGGGTTTATAGTCATTTGCTTACAATAATCTCAATAACAACCTAGAATAATACAAGTGTCTTTTTCTAAGAAAGCAAATTTCAGGTGAACAAATGCAGGCATGGGTCATTGTGATGGGTTTAAGATCTAGGAGGGAAGTAAGAGAGGGCAGAAACTTGGGTAAAGTAAGACCACCTGAAGAGGGTGCTCCCTCAACACCCTATTAGGAGGAAAACACCTGCTTTCCCTTCGACCAATTCTCATGATGTGAGGATAAAGAGGAGCAAGCTCCAAAGCTCAGAAAGAGAAGGCATCAAGTGAAAGAAAAGGAAAAAAGAAAAAGAGAGGAGGTCTAGTTAAGGACAAATTATGGACATTTGGGGATATGTAGCCAAGCATGCAAAAGCTGGGCAATGAATAAAGAAGACCAAAGAAGAATTGATGCTTTTGAATTATGGTGTTGGCGAAGAATACTGAATATACCAGGGACTGCCAGAAGAACCAACAAATTAGTGTTGGAAGAAGTACAGCCAGAATGCTGCTTAGAGGTGAGGATGGTGAGACTTCATCTCACGTACTTTGGACATGTTATCAGGAGGGACAACTCCCTGGAGAAGCTCATCATGCTTGGTAAAGTAGATGGTCAGTGAAAAAGAGAAGACCTTCAGTGAGATGGATTGACACAGTGGCTGCAACAAGGGCTCAAACACAGCAACGATTGTGAGGATGGTACACGACCAGGCAGTGTTTCGTTCTGTTGTACATAGGGTCGCTATAAGATGGAGCCAAGTCGATAGCACCTAACAAGAACAGCCAAGCAGAAGTGGAAGTTAAAATCAAGAACTGTTTCATGAAGGTTATTCTGGTTCAATTACGTATGTTGTAGGTGAAGCTGAAACAGACAGTATTTAAACCCACTGGTATAATGCTAAGGAGCCCTGGTGGCATAATAGTTAAGCGCTTGGCTGCTAACCAAAAGGTCAGCGGTTAGAACCCGCCAGCCACTCCTCAGGATGTGACAGTCTGCTTCCTTAAAGGTTACAGACACGGAAACCCTATGGGGCAGTTGTTCTGTATCCTATATAGGGTTGCTGTGAGTTGGAATCAACTCGACGGCAATGGATTTAGTTTTTGGTTGGTTTGATATAATGCTTCAATATCAAATCGAATTTTCCTTTGGCCATTGATGTAGCTAGAGTGGAATGACCACAGCAATTTCTACAGCCACAACTCAGAAAATGCACAAAATTCTCAAGTTACAGAAAAAGTTCAGCGAAGCAAGTGGGAAAAGAACACAGAACAGTGTACAGGAGGGTATGATGGCTAGAGGGAGGCGGTGTGGTAAGGAAAATCTCCCTTTAGGAAATATCTACCATACTCAAAGATAGCTTATCTTCTGCTAACCTATAGTTTCCATATAATGACTCTGATTGTGACTAATACTTATCTAGTTATTCTTGGCTTTATGGCTGAGTATGGATTTCCAGAATTTGTGTGAATTGGATTTTTAAATGACATTTATTTTCTACATAATTTGAGAGATAATTTTTTCTTTTCTTCTCATCAGTTCACTGTGATACTTATTGTTGTTGGTAGGTGCAGTCAAGTTGGCCCCTGAATCATGATGACCCCAAGCACAATGGAAAGAAACCCCGCCCAGTCCTGGGCCATCCCTATGACTGGTTGCAGACTGGACCCTTGTGATCCACGTGGTTTTCATTGGCTGATCTTCGGAAGTAGATGGCTAGGACTACTTCTTAGCCCATCTTAGTCTAGAAGCTCCGCTGAAACATGTTCAGCATCATAGCAGCCTGCAAGCCTTCACTGATAGACAGGTGATGGCTGTACATGAGGGCATTGGCCAGGAATTGAACCAGGGTCTCCCGCATGGAAGGCAAGAATTCTACCACTGAACCACCACTGCGCCTGTCTTACTCCAGATTATTTTAGTTGCATGTTCTCTGGCACTACCAGATCTAGCCTAAGTAAAGACGAGAAATCTGTCATAAGGAAGTATTTTCAAGATATGAAATACAGGAAGTTTCACGAGGCCTTATAAGGAAGAGGAACCTGAAAGCTATGGGGACCCATTCCTTGTGCGCGCCCTTTCTCTTTCTTATCTTCAGTCTGTGTTACTTTTTTCTCTTGCTGCAAACCAGCATTCTGTGTAACTCCATGCATACAAATAAAGATGGCAGCTTCCCAGTAGCCTTGGCTATAGAGCATGGGTCACCTTACTGCAAGGGTACAGAGAGTCTGAGCAGGTGTCTTTGAATCCCAATTCCTAATTCTCCAGGAGAGAGACCCTGACTGGCCCAGCTTGAGTCAGGTATCCACTCAGGGGAACTGAGGAGGCAGGGTCAGGAACTGTAACATAGGTGCTAGAGGCTGGCCCAAGGAGCCCTGGTGGTTCAGTGGTTAAGCGTTTGGCTATTAACCAAGAGGTCACTGGTTTAAACCTACCAGCTGCTCTACAGGAGAAATATGTGGCAATATGCTCCATAAAGATTATAGCCTTGGAAATCCTATGGGAGTAGTTCTACTCTGTTCTTCAGGGTTACTATGAGTCAAAATTGACTGGAGGACAGCAGATTTTGTTTTGGTTTCAGAGGCTGGCCCACTCTGGCTGGAGAGGAAACTTCTCATAGAAAGGGGGCAGAATCCTTAATCTAAATTGTTGCTATGTGCCATCAAGTCGATTCTAACTCATAACGACCCCACAGGACAGAGTACAACTGCCCCGTAGGGTTTCCAACGCTGTAATCTTTACAGAAGCAGACTGCCATATCTTCCTCCCACAGAGTGGGTTTCAACTGCCGACCTTTTGGGTAGTAGCCGAGCACTTAACCATTGTGACACCAGGGCTCCTTTAATCTAAATTAAAAAACCAAAACCAAACTCGTTGCCATCAAGTCGATTCTGAGTCATAGCGACCCTATAGGACAGAGTAGAACTGCCCCATAGAGTTTCCAAGAAGTGTCTGGTGGATTTGAACTGCTGACCTTTTTGGTTAGCAGCCGTAGCGCTTAACCACTATGCCACCAGGGTTTAATTAACCCAACTTAGGACTCAGGAATTAATGCTCTGTAAACTAACAATTATGCCAGGAGAATTTCTGTTTTTAAGAGTGAACCTTGGTATGAACCCTTTTATAAAGGAAAATATTTTTGATGAATTGGTAACCACACCTCTAACCATTTTAAGTTAAAAAAAAAAAAGTTTTTTAAAAATAGAAAATCATTATAAATGACAGTTTGAATACTTGGCCAAACAATTATCCTCACCTGAAGGAGGGTATTAATTCCTGGCTTACAGAGGGGAAAACTCTTGCACCAAATTTAAACTTACTTGGTTATCTCAAAGAGAGGAAGGACTTGCTTATCAGGAACATCTTTCTCCCAGGGACTGTGAGGAATGATGTAGAGAATTGCTGAAGTGCAAGGGAGGTTTCTGGAATATTCACTCATCATAACTAACCAAACTTTTAAATGAATGACCCTAAAATATCTGGATGATTTTCATCTGTCATCAAAACAACCCTGAAAGAGAAATATTATCCTTGTTCTACTGATGAGAAACTACCATGGCAATGGGTCTTCTAGACTCAGACAAACTAGGAAGAAAGGCCTAGTGATGTACTTCTAAAAATTAGCCAGTGAAAACCCACAGCGGAATATTGTCCAAGATAGTGCTGGAAGATAAGCCCCCTAGGTTGGAAGGCACTCAAAACACACAGCGGCCGCCACAATGGACTTGAGCGTACCAGTGATTATGGAGATGGTGCAGGACCAGGCAATGTTTTGTTCTGTTGTGCATGAGGTCGCGATGAGTCAGAGCAGGCTCAAGGCAACTAACCACAACAACAACTGATGAGAAAACGGAGGCTTAGAAAATTTAAATGACTGATTTGGTGAAGCTGATTCAAACCTGGGTTGGCTCGGCTTGGAAGTTTAAAGCTCTTATACCCTTGGCCATGGATTTTCCATCCTTGGCTTTGCATTTTTCAGGCATGCCACTACACACCTCTCTACAGTTGACAACTAGCTGCCAATTGTTACCTTTGGATATGGCCATACAGCCAGTTTTGAACCTTAATGTGTTATCATCCCGCTCACATTTCTCATTTCTCCATCTTGTCTGAAGCGATGTCATGAAAGACTTGGCCAAATGTCTTGGGACTCTCTTTTATCATTAAAGAACAGGGGAAACTTTCTGAAAGTTTTGCCCTCGGGAGCAAATTTCTAGCTATGCCAACACTAGGGATCGCGTAAAGGGTTGAAAAGTTCTCTAATACACAGAGTGAGAAGAGTTAAACTGTCAGGGTAGCACTGGCTTCAAACCATAGCATATTAGCAAGAAGTTTTCACTGAGTAACACTAAGCAAGTCACTTCATCTTTGGGTGATAGAAGAGTTCTCAGTTTTCTTAAGCCTATGAATGCTGTATTTCCCTTGTCCACCCTGTCTTCCATACCCAAATCAAGAATATAGAAAGAATCCCTTCTCCCAGAGAGCGCTCTCAGTATTTACTAGTTCCAAATGGCTTCTCCCTGCAAACAGGCAGTGAACAGTAACAGATACCCCACCTGGATGAATAAACATTGCAAAATACAGAAACATTACTTGCCACAATGAATGTACCTACATTGTTTCAGAAAGAGCTTTTTATTTTTCCCCTCACAAAAGTGAATGTTTCCATTTCCACAGTTCAGATGCTTTTTCACCATGGCATTAAGGCCACCTTCAGCACTTCATCTTCTTTGTGTAGGTCTGTGTTCTGGCTTCTACCCCAGTAACAGTTTCATTTGGAAGAAAAGGGAACTCTCCTGGCGGTTGCTATTTGTAATTTCAGCCTTAATATTCTCAGCAGATTTTAGATTTGCATTCGAGTCACAATACCTATTTCTAATTTCTTTTGAAAAATTAAATAAAAGGATTCTATAGCATATTTTGCCTGAAAGACAGTAGCCATAGAAATGTGATTTTCCTGTAAATTCCTCCCTCTTATGAGAAAACAGGAGTCAGAGTGAATTCAAGTCATTTCCTATCCTGCTATCACTTGCTGAAAGACCTTTTGCAATGGGTCTTACATAAGAAAAAATGCAGGAATTGCTTTGGAGAGGTTTATTTAAAGAATAAACCACCACTCATCTGTCAGTCTGTCATACTGAGGTGGCTGGCATGTTGCTGTGATGCTTGAAGCTATGCCACTGGTATACCAGGAGGGTCACCATGGTGGACAGGCTTCAGCAGAGCTTCTAGACTAAGACACTAGGAAAGAGGACTTGGCAATCTACTTGTAAAAAAATCGGCCAGTGAAAACCTTATGAATAGCAGTGGGACATTGTTTGATATAGTGCCAGAAAATGAGCTCGTGAGGTTGGAAGACACTCAAAAGACAACTGGGGAAGAGCTGCCTCCTCAAAGTAGAGTCGACATTAATGATGTAGATGGAGTCAAGCTTTCAGGACCTTCATTTGCTGATGTGGCATGACTCAAAATGAGAAGAAACATCCATTAATAATCAGAACATGGAATGTATGAAGTATAAATCTATGAAAATTGGAAGTCATCAAAAATGAAATGGAATGCATAAATATTGATATCCTAGGCATTAATGAGCTGAAATGAACTGGTATTGGCCATTCTGAATTGGACAATCATATAGTTTACTATACCCAGAATGATAAATTGAAGAGGAATGGCATCGCATTCATCACAAAAAAGAACATTTCAAGACCCATCCTGAAATACAACACTGTCAGTGATAAGATAATATACATATGTCTACAAGGAAGACCAGTTATTATGAATATTCAAATTTATGCACCAACCACTAAGGCCAAAGATGAAGAAATTGAAGATTTTTACCAACTTCTGCAATCTGAAATTGATCAAACATGCACTCAAGATGCATTGATAATTACTGGTGATTGGAATGCAAAAGTTGGAAACAAGGAAGAAGGATTTGTAGTTGGAAAATATGGCCTTGGTGATAGAAACCACATCAGGGATCACATGATAGAATTTTGCGAGATCAAGGACTTCTTCATCGCAAATACCTTTTTTCAACAACATAAACAGCGACTATATATGTGAACCTCTCCAGATGGAATACACAGGAATCAAATTGATTACATCTGTGGAAAGAGACGGTGGAGAAGCTCAGTATCATCAGTCAGAATAAGGCCACAGCCAACTGTGGAACAGACCATCAATTGCTCATATACAAGTTTAAGTTGAAGCTGAAGAAAATTAAAACAAGTCCCCCAAAGCCAAAGTAGAACCTTGAGTATAATCCACTTGAATTTAGAGACCATCTCAAGAACATATTTGATGCATTGACCACTAATGATCCATGACCAGACCAGTTGTGGGATGATATCAAAGACATCATACATGAAGAAAACAAAAGGTCATTAAAAAGACAGACAAGAAAGAAAAGACCAAAATGGATGTCAGAAGAGACTCTGAAACTTGCTGTTGAATGTAGAGTAGCTAAAGTGAATAGAAGAAATGATGAAGTAAAAGAGCTGAGCAGAATATTTCAAAGGGTGGCTCAAGAAGACAAAGTAAAGTATTATAATGAAATGTGCAAAGACCTGGAGTTAGAAAACCGAAAGGGAAGAACATGCTTGGCATTTCTCAAGCTGAAAGAAGTGAAGAAAAAATTTAAGCCTCGAGTTGCAATAGTGAAGGATTCTATGGGCAAAATATTGAACGATGCAGGAAACATCAAAAGAAGATGGCAGGAATGTACAGAGTCACTGTACCAAAAAGAATTGGTCAGCGTTCAACCATTTCAGGAGCATATGATCAGGAACCGATGGTACTGAAAGAAGATGTCCAAGCTGCACTGAAGGCTTTGGCGAAAAACAAGGCTCCAGGAATTGACAGAATACCAATTGAGATCTTTTGACAAACGGATGCAGCGCTGGAGGTGTTCGCTTGTCTGTGTCAAGAAATTTCGAAGACAGCTACCTGGCCAACCGACTGAAAGAGATCCATATTTGTGCCCGTTCCAAAGAAAAGTGATCCAGCAGAATATGGAAATTATTCAACAATACCATTAATATCACATATAAATAGAATTTTGCTGAAGATAATTCAAAATGGTTGCAGAAGTATATTGACAGGAATGGCCAGAAATTCAAGCCAGATTCAGAAAAGGACATGGAACGAGGGATATCATTATTGATGTTAGATGGATCTTGGCTGAAAACAGAGCATACCAGAAAGATATTTCTCTGTATTTTATTAACATGCAAAGGCATTCAACTGTGTGGATCATGACAAATTATGGATGACATTGTGAAGAATGGGAATTCCAGAATACTTAATTGTGCTCGTGTGAAACCTGTACATAGACCAAGAAGCAGTTGTTTGAACAGAACAAGCAGATAATACATGACTTAAAATCAGGTAAGGTGTGCATCAGGATTGTATCTTTTCACCATACTTATTCAATCTGTATGCTGAGCAAATTATCCGAGAAGCTGGACTATATGAAGAAGAACATGGCATCAGGATTGGAGGAAGACTCATTAACAGCCTGCGTTATGCAGGTGACACAACCTTGCATGCTGAAAGTGAAGAGGACTTGAAGCACTTACTGATGAAGAACAAAGGCCACTGCCTTCAGTATGGATTACACCTGAACATAAAGAAAACAAAAATGCTTACAACTCCAATAAGCAACATCATGATAAACGGAGAAAAGATTGACGTTGTCAGGGATCTTATTTTACGTGGATTCACAATCAAGGACCATAGAAACAGCAGTCGGGAAATCAAAGGACGTATTGCATTGGGCAAATCTGATGCAAAAGACCTCTTTAAAGTGTTCAAAAGCAAAGGTGTCACTTTGAGGACCAAGGTGTGCCTACCAAATGCATAGTATTTTCAATCACCTCATATGCATGTGAAAACTGGACAATGAATAAGGAAGACCAAAGAAGAATTGATGCCTTTGAATTATGGTGTTGGTGAAGAATAATGAGTATACTATGGACCACCAGAAGAATGAACAAATCTGTCTTGGAAGAAGTACAGCCAGAATGCTCCTTAGAAGCCAGGATGGCAAGACTTCATCTCGTGTATTAGGACATGTTATCAGGAGGGACCAGTCCCTGGAGAAGGACATCATGCTTGGTAAAGTAGAGGGTCAGCAAAAAAGATGAAGACTTTCAACGAGATAGACTGACACAGCAGCTGCAATAGTGACTCCAAACGTAACAACAATTGTGAGGATGGCGCAGGACCAGGCAGTGTTTCATTCTGTTGTTCATGGGGTTGCTGCTAGGAGTCAGAACCTACATGATGGCACCTAAGAACATCACATTTTAAGAAACCATTAAATACAAGATAGACCTGAACAACAGCATCATTTGTGTGTGGGTAAATGGGCTATAAATGTATCACTTCATTCAGATGTATAGAATAGGGGCTAATGATAAGTGAACTAGGCTCTACAGGGTCTGGTTCTAGGTGTCTGCCTTTGACCTGGCCTCTTACTACTGCCGACTGCCGACTGCTGCCTCCTCCAGGCAACAGTGACCTCTTTCCTGGTCCTTGAACTTGCCAAGCACATTTCCTTCTCAGGGTCTTTGCCCTTGCTGGTTTCTCTACCTGCAACTCTTTTCTCCAGATAGTCACAGGGCTGGCTCATTCTCATCCTTCAGCTCTCTGCTCAAATGTCATCTACTCTAGGATGTCTTCCTGGCCACCCTAACTGAAATAGCATATCTCCTCCTCTCTTTCTACTTCACTGTGTATTATTTTTCTTAGTCGTAATTATTCACCCAACACATTAAGCATTTAAAACATTTTTTGTCGCCCCTACTAAAATATAAAGGGGCCCTGGTGGCATAGTGAATAAGTGCTGGGCTACTAACCGAAAGGTTGGTGGTTGGAACCCACCAGCTGCTCTGCAGGAGAAAGATGGGGCAGCCTGCTTCCGTAAAGATTACAGCCTTGGAAACTCTATGGGATAATTCTACTCTGTCTTACAGAGTTGCTATGAGTTGGAATCCACTCTACAGCAATGATTTTTTTTTTTTTTAACTACAATATAAAGAAGATCTGGTGGACACTGCTAAGCGAAGGGTTGGTGGTTGGAACCCACCCAGCAGCTCAGCAGGAGACTCAGGTAGCTGCTTTGTAAGGATTACAGCCAAGAACATCCTACGGGGCAGTTCTACTGTCACATGGGATCACTATTAGTCAAAATCAACTTGATGGCACTCAACAACTAGAATATAAGCTCCAGAAGGGCAAGCAGTTATGCGGGTGTTGGTCACCTAGTATTCTTGGAAGCCTGCAGCCTGGCACCTAGTCAAAACCAAAAACCAACTCCATTGCCACCGAGTCAATTCCAACTCATAGTGACCCTACAGGACAGAGCAGAACTGCCCCATAGGGTTTCCAAGGAGCGGCTGGTGGATTCGAACTGCCGACCTTTGGTTAGCAGCCAAGCTCTTAACTACTGCGCCACCAGGGCTCCTGGCACCTAGTAGGCAGTCTGTAAATATTTGTTGAATGAATGAACGAGTGAAGCTCATTGGCATGGTTGAAGTTGTTTTTCCCCATTGGCGGGGCCTCATCGCCCCACCCTCACCCCTCTCCGGCGGAGTTGACTGATTGGACTCAGGCGCTGTAGACTGCACTAGCAGGAAAGGGCGCCTGTGAGCGCGTCGCCCTGGCCCTCGGCGCCACTTCCCCTTGGCCTAGCTGCCTGGGCTGGGGAGGGACGGGGCTGGGAGCAGCCAGAGCGCGAAAGCGAAAGCAGAAAGGGGATGCCAGTGTGCAGCAGGGGAAGAGTCTCCGCGCGGAGGCAGCAGGCATCTTCTTGGCCGGCTGACTCATTCCCAGCCGCCTCCACGGCGGCGGGCAGCCATACACACGCCCCTGGAGGAGGGCGTGCCCAGCGCCCCGAGCCAGCTAGCCCTGGTGCCCGGGTAGTCGGGCTGCTCAGCTTCCCCGCCCACTGCCGCCG
>NW_004443961.1:4452338-4459099 GCF_000243295.1 Trichechus manatus latirostris
GCGTCCGGCCCGCCCCGCCCCACTGACACCGCGGCCTCGCTGAACAGGCTGCGCGCCTGAGGGCCGCATCTAGAGCGTCCGCACCAGTGTCGCTGGCGGCGCTGAGACGGGCGGCCGGGAGAGGGTGGGGACGGCGGCCGCGAAGGGCTTCCCGGTGGCCCTGTGGGAGTGGTGTCTGCCGCTGGAAGGAGAGAGGAAGAGGAGCAGAAGGGGGCAGTAGCGGCCACCGCTAACGGCCTCAGTCGGCGCTGACAGGCGGGGCCAGCTCGCTCGGGAGTCCCCGCCGCCGCCGCCGCGTCGCTCCTCCGACGCCGGGCCGGCTTCGCAGAGCGCGCGGGGCGGAGGGCAGCGAGGGCCGCGCCGCGCGGGGAGAGGCCCTGCCTGCCGCCGCCCGGGATGTGACGCGGGAGGCCCCCTGGGGCCAGTCTGGCGGACGGTCGGACCAGCGCCTGCTGTGGGGGCTTTGCGGACCTCGGCCGCCGGAAGGCGGGGTGGGAGCAGCCCCTGCGGGCCTGGGGGCACACCCGTGCAGCCGGTGGGTGTCATCACTGCCCTGTCCCTGGGTGAGGGGCAGCCGTCGTTCCCGTCCCCTTCCCCTGCTTGTGGCAGTAAACTTCCCCGCGAGAAGATCCTCCTTTTCAAGACGAACCCTGGAAAGGAGTGTTTTGATGTTGTTATTTGCATCCATGTATGCCTGGCATTCCCTACCCCCCTCACCGCCCCCCTTACTCTCTCTTAAAGCCATCTAAACAGCCTAGAAAAGAGCATCTGTTTCCCCTGGATTCTGCGGTAGTGAGTGTTGCTTATTTTTTTTTTTAGGTTTCAGAAGCAGGCAGTGGGTACAAGATGTGAACTGTTCATCTTCTGCAGAAAAGGAGGCCTTTCGTCCCCTTCCCGCGACGGTGGGTATGGATCCTGGCTCCTGTCTTTGTGGCTGCCCTGGCGGCGAGGGTGTCGCGGGCTGTGGGTGCGTGCGTAGGAAGGTGTAGACAGTCTCCCTCTGCTTACTCCAGAAATGGCAGCGCTGAACTTTTCATGTGGGTCTGGGGTGGGGGGTAATTTTGGGGTGTTTATTGTTGCTCTTAAGGAGCCCTAGTGGCTCAGCGGTTAAGGACTTGACTGCTAACCGAAAGGTTGGGGGTTCAGACCCACCCAGTGTCTCTCCAGGAGAAAGACCTGGCGATCTGCTCCAGTAAAGATTACAGCCTAGGAAACCCTCTGGGGCATTTCCGCTCTGTCACATGCGGTGCTATGGGGGGAAGTCACTAGAAGGCATCTAACAACAACATTGTTCTGGGATCCCCTAAGAAACATTCATCGTTTCTTTCTCTGCTGGTTTTACAAGTAATATGGCTTTGGAGAGAAAAGGTAAAGGCTGTTTGTTCATTGCCCTTTCTTCTCAAGCAGCCAGGGAGTCTTCATCTTTCAAAGAGGAATATTTTCAGGTAATAAGAAATACCTACTGAGAGAACACGTTGGCCGTTCTTTCTGGGTTCCTGCTGCCACACTGAATGCTTACTGGATGGTTTGTTTCATCTGCCTCAGCTTGCTGAATCGGTTGAATTTCCCCAGTTTGCCTTCCGGTGGTTATTAATCTGTCGGTAGAAACTCCTTTTTTTCTGAATGAAGGGATAGGAGTGCCTGAGTATGTCAGACTCAGCAGAGGAGAAATATGGAGAAGGAAATTAAAAGTGGGAATAAGAGAGATGACAATTACTTTTGGTTTCATAATGGGTTTGTAAAAGTGACTGGTTAGGTTCCTGCAAATATTGTGATATAACAGCCAGCAGATTAGCACATGAATAATCAACCTTTGGGCTCCCGCTCCCCCCAACACTTCCTGTAAACCCATTGCCATGGAGTCATTCCGACCCATAGTGACTCTACAGGACAGAGTAGAACCTGCCCCATAGGATTTCCAAGGCTGCAGTCTTTATAGAAGCAGACTGCCACATTTTCCTCCCGCAGAGCCTCTGGTGAGTTTGAACCACCGACCTTTTGTTTAGCAGCCAAGTGCTTAACCACTGCACCACCAGGGCTCCTTCCTACCACTTTGCTTGAGAATCACTTGTTTGTAGATGCACTTACCTGTTGGTGGGTAACGTCTGCAAACTGATGTGTCCAGCACTTGCCTTAACAGTACATGTATTTGCCTGTACAGGAAAGCTGTAGCATTTGCTGGCTAGTTAAACACATCGTGCTTAGTTTGCTCTATCTGAAGGTCCTGTGTTGGGAGTTCATAGTGTGTTTTAGGGTTAAGAAATAGTGTGTTTCTTTTTATAGTTTTCTTTTTCTTTTCAGTGATTTGAGATGGTTGTCTCAGGTATGAGAAGGGAACACGATACCTTTTCTCTCCTTCATCTGGATATTGCTGAAAGGTGGGATGATTTTGAGGCAGAATAGGAAAGAGCATTCATTGGTTTTGGAGTCAGATCTGGGTTTTAATCCCAGTGTTTCTGCCACTTACTAGTGGTACTATTGGATATCTCTTTGGACCTCACTTTTCTTATAAGATCATTGTGAGGGTTGAATAAGAATATGTACGCATAGTAGCATATTGTTTAGCTACTATAAAAGGCTTGGCTGCTATCGTGGCTGGGCTGGCAAAGGAGATTCAGAGGACAGAATGACTCTGCATTAGGTGCTCTGACAGTGACTAATGTTTCTTCCTCCTTAGTATAAGGAGAAAAAGGACTTTAGGTGTTGAGCTGGGTAAGGGGTCTTCTTTGTCGGGAAAGATTTCACCATAAACCCTCCCTTGATCCTCCTATCACCCTACCAGCTGTTGTGCTGCCCTCTTGTGGTTTGCTGTGCTAAGAACTTTCTTTTCCTCCTCCCCCATTAACACTTTTTTTTTTTTCTCTCTCTCTCTCTCTCTTTTTTAGACTCCTAATGGGTTTGGATTTTTGGTTTCCCTTAGTTCCCAGTTTCCTGAACTGTGTGCTAAGATTCCTGTAGAGCACCAGTGAACTCCTCCTTTAACTACTAACTTGAAGTAGTTCACAGTTTGAGCATTAGATTACTACGTGACAATGTCATATCTTTGTAAAGCTGTGTTTTCAGAGATAGTTTTGGTAAACGCAAGTACTGTGTCAAAATCAGTGTGGAACCGGAAATCAGGGTGTGGTGTTGTCCAATCTGATATCAAAGTTGGAGAAGTTGTACAGTATCCAACAGGGACTAAGTTGTAAGGATATCAGTCCTTACTAAGTTGTTTGGACCTATCTGCTTTGGTATTTCTTTTAGCGTAGGGATGCCATACAGTTAGTCAGAAAGGACTTGAAGGCAATAGATGTAGTTTTCTTGGTTTAAGGGTACCCTGAATGGAGAAAGTTTGGGAATCTCTGCCTTAGCTCTTGTTGTGTATGCTTTGAGGAACTAGAACTTATACTGGCTTTTCTGATAAAACTATTGATACAAAATTCATATCAGCTGATCATGGCTTAATAGATTTCCTCTCATGTAATGTCTTTATAACTCCTGTCCATTTCTTTCACCCTAAAACTAATAGTTGCATTGCTTACTTCTCATTTTAGTTACTTCTTGGTTTTTTAAGTACTGGTTTTCTACTAGTATTTCTGATCATCTCCTTAAACTCAGCATACCCCAAATGAAAAACATTTCATACCCCTTTGTAATTTCCTTCTCGGTCGTGTAGGCTTTAAATTAGGCATCATCTTTAAACTATCTCTTTCGTTTACTTCTTGTATTAACCATTTAACATGTCTGTCTATATTGTCTCTCCATCTCTCCTTTCTTTCCTTCACTATCTGAATTCCAAGACTAGTTTCCTCAGCCTAGAATATTGAAAGTCACATCAGCCTCTAAGAATCCAACGTCTCTTTTATATTTATCCTCAGTGGGGATTTCACTCCTTTTTGTGGCATTCTCTTGCCCCCAAATCTTCAGTGGCTTCCCATGTTCTACCTATTAAATATAATTTCCTTTTCCTGGCTTTCAGGATACCCTGTTATCAATCCCTGCCCTATGTATTCAGTCTTTTATCTGAGGACCTTCAGCAAGCATTCCCTGCTGTAGTCTTGCAAGCTGGTTTCTACATTTTCTAATAACAAGCTATGAATATTACATTTTTTAGCTTTCGCTCATGTTCTTTATCCTTCCACACCAAGCCCAATTCTACCCCTTATTTCACTGTTCACCAGGTGTGGAGCAACTGAGTAGTGCCTCAGTCTCCTCATCTGAAAAATGGGGATAATTATGGTACTTTCCTCATAGGGTCATGGTGAGAAGTAGGTGAGTTAAAACATAAAAAGCCCTTAAAATCAATGCTGGCACACTAAGTACTCCTTAGGTGTTAGCTATTATTATTGCTACTATTATGCTACTATTGCTGCTATTTCTATTACTACACTCCCAGTTACATTTTACCTTTTTTATGAAACTGTTTCTCACTAAATACTGCTTTCACCTCCCCTCTACTTTTGTATAGCTTTTTGTCTTAGAACACCTTTAGACAGTTTAATTATATACCATGCTTTGGTTGTTTGATACTTATTTCCCTAGTAATAGCCATAGATTTTCAAGTTGATTGTGTCTGCTTTGAGGAACCACCTTAGGTTTTAAAAACACACACATAGTGCTGAGCACAGGGGGAGTATTCAATAAATACACATTGGTTGATTGTATATTAAAAAGGAACTTTAGACAGTCACCAAACATTTATTAATACCTACAGTGTACAACCACCACGTGTCTGTCAGTTTATCGTACTGTGGGGGCTTGTGTGTTGCTTTGATGCTGGAAACTATGCCACTGGTATTCAGATACCAGCAGGGTCACCCATGGTGGACAAGTTTCAGCTGAACTTCCAGACTTAAGACACACAAGGAAGAAGGACCTGGTGGTCTACTTTTGAAAAGAATTAGCCAGTGAAAACCTTATGAATAGCGGAGCATTGTCTGATACAGTGCCGGAAGATGAGTCCCCCAGGTTGAAAGGCACTTAAAAGATGGCTGGGGAAGAGCTGCCTCCTCAAAGTAGAGTTGACCTTAATGACATGGATGGAGTCAAGCTTTCAGGATCTTCATTTACTGATGTGGCATGACTCAAAATGAGAAGAAACAGCTGCAAACATCCAGTAATAATCAGAAAGTGGAGTGTATGAAGTATGAATCTAGGAAAATTGGAAATCGTCAAAAATGAAACGGAACACAGAAACATTGATATCCTCGGTGTCAGTGAGCTGAAATGGACTGGTATTGGTCATTTTGAATTGGACAGTCATATGATCTACTATGCTGGGAATGACAACTTGAAGAGGAATGGTGTTGCATTCATCATCAAAAAGAACAAGATCTATCCTGAAGTACAATGCTGACAGTGATAGAATAATATCCATATGCCTGCAAGGAAGACCAGTTAATAGGACTGTTATTCAAATTTATGCATTGACCACTAAGGTCAAAGATGAAGAAATTGAAGATTTTTACCAGCTTCTGCAGTCTGAAATTGATCGAACATGCAATCAGGATGCCTTGGTGATAGAAACGATGCTGGAGATCGCATGATAGAATTTTGCAAGACCAACGACTTCTTCACTGAAATGGTGACTATAAACATGGACCTCTCCAGATGGAATACACAGAAATCAAGTCTACTACATCTGTCGAAAGAGACGATAGAAAAGCTGAATATCATCAGTCAGAACAAGGCCAGGGGCTGGCTGCCGAACAGACCATCAATTGCTCATGTGCAAGTTCAAGTTGAAATTGAAGAAAATTAGAACAAGTCCATGAGAGCCCAAGTCCGACCTTGAGTATATCTCACCTGAATTTAGAGACCATCTCAAGAACAGATTTGATGCGTTGAACACTAATGACCGAGGACCAGACGAATTGTGGAATGACATCAAGGACATCATATATGAAGAACGCAAGAGGTCATTAAAAAGACAGGAAAGAAAGAAAAGACCAAAATGGATGTCAGAAGAGACTCTGACACTTGCTGTTGAACGTCAAGTAGCTTAAGCAAAAGGAAGAAATGGTGAAGTAAAAGAACTGAAGAGAAGATTTCACAAGGCAGCTCGAGAAAACAAAGTAAAGTATTATAATGATGTGCAAAGAGCTGGAGATAGAAAACCAAAAAGGAAGAACATTCTCGGCATTTCTCAAGCTGAAAGAACTGAAGAAAAAATTCATGCCTCGAGTTGCAATAGTGAAGGATTCTATGAGGAAAATATTAAACGATGCAGGAAGCATCAAAAGAAGTTGGAAGGAATACACAGAATCATTATACTGAAAAGAATTGGTCAGTGTTCAGCTATTTCAAGAGGTAGCATATAATCAGGAACCGGTGGTAATGAAGGAAGAAGTCCAGGCTGCAGTGAAGGCATTGGCAAAAAACAAGGCTCCAGGAATTAACGGAGTATCAGTTGAGATGTTTCAACAAACGGATGCAGCGCTGGAAGTGCTCACTTGATGCCAAAAAATTTGGAAGACAGCTACCTGGCCAACCAACTGGAAGAGATCCATATTTATGCCTATTCCTAAAAAAGGTGATCTGACTGAGTGCAGAAGTTATCAAACAATATCATTACTGTTACACTCAAGTGAAATTTTGCTGAAGATTATTCAAAAGCAGCTGCAGCAGTATATTGACAGGGAACTGCCAGAAGTTCAGGCTAGATTCAGAAGAAGACATGGAACCAGGAATGTCATTGCTGATGTCAGATGGATCCTGGCTGAAAGCAGAGAATACCAGAAAGATGTTTACCTGTGTTTTATTGACTATGCAAAGGCATT
>NW_004443961.1:4459199-4536028 GCF_000243295.1 Trichechus manatus latirostris
AAAGTAAAGGGGACTTGAAGCACTTACTGATGAAGATCAAAGACCACAGCCTTCAGTATGGATTACACCTCAACATAAAGAAAACAAAAATCCTTACAACTGGATCAGTAAGCAACATCATGATAAACAGAGGAAAGATTGAAGTTGTCCAGGATTTCATTTTACTTGTATTCACAGTTAACACCCATGGAAGCAGCAGTCAAGAAATCAAAAGACTCATTGCATTGGGCCAGTCTGCTGCAAAAGACCTCTTTAAAGTGTTGAAGGGCAAAGACATCACCTTGAAGACTAAGGTGTGCCTGACCTAAGCCATGGTATTTTCAGTCTCCTCATAAGCATGCAAAAGCTGGATGTAAGGAAGACCGAAGAAAAATTGATGCCTTTGAATTGTGGTGTTGGCGAAGAATATTGTATATACCATAGACTGCCAAAAGAACGAACAAATCTGTCTTGGAAGAAGTGCAGCCAGAGTGCTCCTGAGAAGCAAGGATGGTGAGACTATGTCTTACATACTTTGGCCGTGTTATCAGGAGGAATCAGTCCCTGGAGAAAGACATCATGCTTGGTAAAGTAAAGGGTCAGCAAAACAGAGGAAGACCATCAACGAAATGGATTGACACGGTGGCTGCAACAGTGGGCTCAAGCATAACAACGATTGTGAGCATGGTGCAGGACTGGGCAGTGTTTTGTTCTGTAGTATGTAGGGTCGCTATAAGTCGAAACTGACTCGATGGCACCTAACAACAGCAACACAATGTACAAGATACTTTGCTATGTTTAAAAGAAATTCAGAGACATATAACCTAGGTTTCTTCCCCTAAGGACTTACAACATAATTGGGGAGATAAGATAAATAACAAAAATTATAAAGACCAGTTAGAGTTAAGATGAGCAGAGAAGGCTCCAGGAGGAGGTGAAATCAAAGGTAGGCAGGGTTTGATTTTGGATAAGAGGAATGAATTGGTATAGTAGGTAAGCAAAGCAAAATCTGCATGATGTGTTCAGGGAACAGTGCATAGAACAACTTGACTGAAGTGATGGTTTGTGTGGGAGAAGAGTAATGTTGAAAATGTGGATTGGAATTAGATTGTGGATGGCTTTAAGTACTAGATTGAGAAGGTACTTTGTCCTTTAGGTCATGGAGAACCTTTAAAAGTTTTGAATTGGGACATGGCTCGCTCAAAGAAGTGTTTTAGGAAAACCCTACTGCCACCAGTGCTACGTATCGTATGAATTAGAGAGAGAAGTGATAGGGAGAGCAATGATAATAATCTAGGCCTGAGGCAATGAGGAGTTGGATTTAGTGGAAGTAAGTCAGACCAGAGAGATGTCACACAGGATTTTATGGTTTCGATAAGAAGTGAGAGGAGAAGTTGAGGGTGGGGGGTGGGCGGAGAGTAATCATAGATGACTTCAATGATTTGATCCTCTGTGACAGAGGAAATCAATGAGTGTCGGAACTCCAAGACATCTGAGAACATCTCTGCCAATCCATACATTTCGTGTATTAGGAAACCGAGACCCAGAGAGGTTAAAAAACATGTCCAGAGTTACTCAACTAGTTGGTGTCAGAGAAAGAACTAGAAGTTGATTAATGGCAGTACTGACAGAATAGAAATGGCAGTATTAGCTGGTATGAGCTGAGCTTATTCTTGGATCTTTTGAGTTTGAGGTGACAGTGGGATAGGCAAGTGGAAATAGATAGATAGCCAGACAGTAGGACATATGAGTGGATTGTGGGAGAGAAGCTAAGGCTGAAGCTGAGGACAGAGAGAGAAGAGCAGTGGACCTGAGCTTGAGCCTTGGGAATTGCCCATTAGAGAGTGGGTGAAAGAAGATGAATTGGTGAACGAGACAAAGAAGGAGCACTTAGTATGAGAGACGCAAGTAGGTTAAGAAGGTGGGAGTGGTCAGCATTGCCAAGAAATGAGAATTAGAACAGAAAAAAACCCTGAAAAAAATGTGCTAGTGTTTTTCCTAATATGAAACCCAGAAAAGCAGAAGAAAGAAGATTGCTTATAGTTTTTCCATGCAGGAGTAACCACTGTTAATATTTTGTTCTCCCTAGTTTAACAAAAGACTTTTGGATTTGACAGCTGGATGATCAGTAGAGACTTATATCCAAAGCTCTCTGTCAGTGGAGTGAATGATAAAAATTTTAGGCGTAATAAAGACTGGCTGGTTTTTTTTGACAGTGTCTGTCATTCATCGATGCCCTCTCATATCACACTGTGCACGCCCTGCTGTTCCTAACAGGCATTAGCCCTGTGTTTGTATTATTTGAATGATAGCAAGTTAGACAAGTGAGCTTTGGGTGCTGTTGTGCTGATAAAATCTGGATAAAATGATATGATATTACTTTCTAAAAGGAAAGAGAAATTCTTAGTGGATGACTTATAAAATTGAGGGTAGAATGATTAAGAGTGTTCAGGTTAGGAGGATTGGAAAGGGCAAAAGGAAAAGTATAGCTTGTTATTGTGTGCCCCCTAGTTGATTCCAACTCATAGTGATCCTATAGAACAGAGTAGAACGCCCCATTGGGTTTCATAGGCTGTAATCTTTAGGGAAACAGATTGCCAGGTGGAGCAGCTGGTGGGTTGAACCATGAACAGCTAAGTTCGTTGTGCCTCTGGGCCCCTTAATGTATAGGTACTAAGGGTGAACTAGTGTGGACTAGGCTATTTGTTTTGCTCATTTGCATCTTCATTTTGATCTTCCCAAGGGCCATCCTCTGCCTGCCTTTTTGGTATCAGTTCTTGGGAATAGGGTATTCATTATTGCTTACTAAATAACTAATAAATTCTGATTGCAAATGATAATATCACTGAGTAATATTTTTGTAATATTAAAGGCAGTGTGATGTGAGCAAGGGCACTGTTTTGGAAATCAGGAGATCAGGGACTGGCTCTGCTGTCAGCATGTGGTACCATTTTGGGTAAGGCCTATAACCCTGTGATTTTTGGGCAAGACACCTAATTGTTGAGCCTTAGTTTTTCCTCATTTGGGACATGAGGGAGTGACTAAGTCTTTTTTAAATTTCTTTACTTTTTAAAAGAGGCATCACATGGTAAAGCATGTATACAGTTTAAAAAGTAAATGGCTTAACAATGGTTATAACAAAAAACAGCAGCCCCTTGCCCCTCCCCTCCTTACCTCTGATTCTTGTTCTACAGGAAACCACAGTATCTTGTGCTTACCTCCATATTTCTAAATAACATAATCCACCACCAATAGACTCCTCCTACCATATCTGTATCTGTACTCTGCCTTTCTCCCCTTCACGATGAACAAGCTGTCCAGTGTCCCATCTGAGGTCTCTTCATCCACTGGTGTAGAGTAACCCATTCCCTCTCGCCTACTCAAGAAACTTTGCTATTGTATTTCTCCCCTCTTATTCTTGCGTTCTGCAGAAGAAAGATGTGACAGTCTGTTTCTGTAGAGATTTCAGCCTTGGAAACCCTATGGGGGTTACTACGTGTCGAAATTGACTCTATGGCAGTGGGGGTTTTTTTTTTTGTATTCTTGCATTCTCAGTTTTTACCTCTACTTGATCATTTCCATCAGTATGTATTCTGGTTGCTATTGCTGTGTAACAAAACCGCCCCAAAACATAGTGATATTAAACGTCTACTTTATTAGGCTCACAGGTACTGTGGGCCAGGAATTCAGATGGTCATACCAGGGATGGATTGTTTCTGCCCCACAGTGTCTGGGGCCTCAGTTGGGTGCTGGTTACTTGAAGACTAGGGACTGAATCATCTGGACATGGCTTCACTCACATGACTGGGAGTAGATGTTGGTTATTGGCTGGGATCTCAGCTGAGGCTGTTAGCTAGAGCATGTACATGTGACCTGTGCTTCCTTACAACATGGGTGCCTCAGGGTAGTCTGCTTTCTTTTCTTACTGCAGGATGACTCATGATCACCATATGTCTCATCTTAGTGAGAAAGGCGGGAACTATTATTGTTTATGATCTAGCCTTGGAAGTCACACACAACTTCTGCCACATCCTGCTGGTTACGAGTATGTCAGAAGCCTGTCAGATTCAAGGGGAAGAAATTAGACTCTACTTCTTGATGGGGGAATGGTAAGGTCACGCTAAAGAAGAACAGCATGTAAATGGAAGATGTATGGCCATCTCGGGACAATATAGTCTGCCATAGTTTGCCCTTTTGCCATACTTCATGTCCTTCCCACATCCAAAATATATACAAAATATATGCCTTCTCCAAGACCCCTAATTCGTCTCCCATCAAGACATCAGCTCAAAGTCCAGTATCTCATCATCTAAATCAGGTCCAGGTGCAGGTGAGGCACCTTGTATGTGGTTTTTTGAGTATGGTTCCTCCTGAACTGAAGACTTGTAAATTATGAGAGAAGTTGTAGGCCCCCTGTATACCTAACATACAAGATTGGAAAGGCAGAAGTTAACTGCAGTAGACACTCCTGCTCAAAAAGGGATAGTGGGAGGCACACAGCAGTCATAGCAATTCTGAAACCCAGCTAGGTGCATGTTGCCAGTTCCTTGATTAGGGCTCCCTGCTCCCTGGGAGTTGTTTTCAATGGGCCTTAGTTCTCAGTGGGCCTTGGTTCCTTCTGTTAGTCCATGGTTTCACTGTTTGGTTACACAGTGTTTAACCATTCATTCATTTATTCCTTTAGTAAATCATTAATCACTAATAAATCATTCAGTAAGTCAGTCATTCAACAAATACATAGTGTCCATTTTATGCTATGCACAGCATATAATGCTAAATATATGATGTAAACCAATAGACATCATTTTTAATGTCTTTATAATATTCTGTTGGCTAAAAATATCACAGTTTCTCAGACCGTCTTTAATGCTATGAAAACGTTTTTTCTTTATTTTGAAGTCTTTCATAAAATTCTTAGATATGCATCCTACCACTCTTGTTTTTTTAAAAGGACAGATTTTTAGATATTCTTGTTCTTCTCATATCCTTGCCAACACTTGGTATTGTCAGTCATCTTAATCTTTGCCAGTCAGATAGGGAAGAAAAAATATCTCATTTTTATTTACTTTTCTTTGATTATTATTGGTGTTGACCAGGTCTTCATTTTAGGATTGTTTGCATTTCTTCTCTAAAATGGCTGTTCATGTTCTTTGCCCATTTTCTTATGATTTGTAAGAGTTATTTGTATAAGTATATTAAATCTTTGTTACATATATTTTTCTATGTTGCATTTTTTGTCATTTTTTAAACTTTTTATTATGATGTTTATAATTTTATGTAGTCAGATTTATCAGTCTCTATCTCCATTATTGATTTTGGCTTAGGTATTAGATTTAGAAAGATGTACATATATGAAAGATTTTTAGGTACAGAGAAAACTAAGGTGGACGGATTTAAGACGTACCAAAAAAATTACTAGAAATGCCCAGCTTCAGATGTATAAGGGGATGAGTAAGAAAAGCATGAACAGCACTAACATCAGTGACTTTTAAAGGTGGTATTTACGAACATTTGAAAGTCCCGTAAGTCATTTTGAAAGAATAAGATCCAAATACAAAGAGAAGCATAACAAAAATGAAATAAAGACATATACTTATTGCAGAGTTTGTTTCCTAGTGACAGTTGCATCAACTCTGAAGTAATTTTTAGACTTTACTATGCCTACTTTTAGGAATTTTTTCCTTCTTTTTCAGTTTTTTGAGTATAAGTTTCATGAGGGTCAATTTTTGAGTGTTTCATATGTGTTCAAAAGAACATATATTCTTTGGTGGAAGGTTTTAATATATTTGCCATTTTTCTAGTGGATTGTTTGTCTTTTTCTTATCAGTTTGTGGGAGCTGTATGTATATTGATGTTAGCAGCTCATTTTTGGTACATGTATTGGAAACATGTTATACATGGGGTTGCCCTGAGTCAGAACCGACTCGACGACAAGTAACAACAACAGCAGCATTGCAAATATTTTCTCTTAGTCTGTTTGTCTTTTGCTTTTGATTATGGTACCTTTTCTGTATAGAAATTTGAATTTAAATATAACAGATCTGTGTTTTTCTTTATGGGTCCCCGGGTGGCACAGATGGTTAAGTGCTCAACTACTAGCTGAAAGGTTAGTGGTTTGAACCCACCCAGAGGCACCTCGGAATACAGGCCTGGTGATCTGCTTCCAAAAGGTCACAGCCTTGAAAACGCTATGGAGCAGTTCTACTCTGCACACACGGGGTCACCATGAGTCGGAATCGACTTGATGGCAACTAACGACATGTTTTTCTTTGTTGGAGAGGTAGAAAACTTGAATGACTTCAGTGGCCAGTCAGCATCTTTCATGTGGATAAAGAGGCTGCTTCAGTAAGAAAGCAGGGAGAAGTGGAAACCATGGGTAACTGGGGAGTGCATGCCCTACCTAAGGAATTGAAGTTCAGGTAGGGATAAAAAGACTTTATTAGCCAAAGAAAATAAGGACCCCAGACCGCCAATTTGTGTGGCCTCTGTGTTATGAATTTTGTACTTCTCATTTTGCATTAGAAAAGTTTTCCATCCTAAGTAAAAATTATCTTAAGCATTTCTCTAGTATTTTTATTGTTTTATTGTTTATAATTAGATGCTTAATTTGTACCTTCTGTAAACAAATACTCTTTTTCTGAAATGTCATCATTATCATGTTAAGTTCCTGTATATACTTGGATATATTTCTAAATGGTGTTTTGTTCCAGGATCTATTTGTGTATTCCAGTACTATTTTGGTTACAGTTGTTCTGTTTGGAAAACCCTGGTGGTGTAGTGGTTAAGAGCTTGGCTGCTGACCAAAAGGTTAGCAGTTCGAATCCGCCAGGTGGTCCTTGGAAACTCTATGGGCAGTTCTACTCTGTCCTGTTGGGTCGCTGTGAGTTGGAATCAGCTCGATGGCAATGGGCTTGGTTTTTTTTTTTTTAAATAGTAAGCTTTAATATCTAGTAGGATAAATTTCTCCCTCTTATTTTTCTGGCAAATACTATATATTGAGAACTCTGATAAATTAATTATAAAAAGACAAATACCTCAAAGGGTAAGTGGGAAAAAAACACAAATATACAATTCATAAAGAAATAAACATGGACAACAAATGTACTCAGGCTCACCTATAATAAGGAGAATCCAACTCAAATAAGAAGCTATCTTGTTTCTTTATTTATTTATTTATTGGTAGTTGTTATTCTTGAAAGCTGGTTGGCGAGGGTGTGATGGAGTAGGCATTGTAATACACAGGTGGAGGGGCTGTGCAGTATAGTGTTTCTATTGACTAGTTTGAATTAGAAGTTATGCAAAAAAAAAAAAAAAAAATCCCCTTCACATGATAAGAACTTTAAAATACCTATCAAATATATTCAACAAGAATTTAACAGAATTTACACATTTTTTAAAAAATTGTCTTTTGCATTTAATTTTGTTTATAGGAGATACTCATGTCCTTACGTAGTAAATGAAATTCTTGGATGATCACAAATACTATTCTTCTTCATTAATGCAAAGAAGGAATTCTTTTATAAATGTACTATTACTGCTTTTATAAGTATATTTTAAAGAGAGGAAGCATCAGTCCATGTATGCACAAGTGGAGAAAGACCGACAAATAATGAACTGCTTTTTGTGTTATCTTTTAGTTTGATGCATCATCCTCACAGATGACTTTTTTCTTTAGCAAACACATCTGAGTTTTGGATAATGAATGCATGCCCCACCACTCCTATCCCAGCTGATAACAGCATGAAAGGAGTATATTCTAGTTAAATTATTTTGGGTTTAAAGTGTTCAAAAGTCCTCTCTTTATAAAATTTAGCCCGTGGCTTTATACTAATTGTGCTTAACACAGTAATCCCTATCATTTCTGATTTTATAAACTTTTCATCTAATGTTTATATTCAGTTGAAATGTCAGCATAATGGGTTAGATAGTATGAATATAAAAAAAATTTAAAAAGCTGTCTCTTCTTAAAAGCTTTTTTCCCCAAATTTATTTACCTGATGTATCTAAAATGTGCTTTTCTTATGCCATGTTAGGAAGACATTATATTTTTGACTGAGAGGAATGCTCACCCTCTCTTTAAATACAAAATACCAGAATAAAAAGAAAACTTGCATGTTTATTAGTGTAATATAATTAAAATTAGTGTAACTCAAGTTTTCATATAGAAACTTTAAGAATTTATGAAAGATACTATTTTCTTTTTGTTTAATATAAATGTTTAATATTTAATTTAGTTCAGCTTAAGAATTAAGAGTCTCAGTTTTTATCCCTTGTCTAAACTTCACACAGTATAACTTCTTAATCTTTACCACGTTTCTTTGACTTCCTACAGCTTTAAAATAATGGTGTAATCATTGGTATACCATACAGAAATAATTTATAGCAGTGGTTTTGGGTGCTGGCTGCAAGTTAGCATAACACAGGGAACTTACTATAAATACCAATGCCTAGACCCACTCAGGATCAAAGAAGTAATAAACTGGTCCAATAGAAACTTCAAAATAAATATGTGTGTGATACTCCAAGATACAAAGGAAAGATTAATATTCACAAAAAGAGCAAAAAATTATAAAAGGAAGTAATTTCAGCTAAAATAATTTTAGCCTAGAAAGAGATGAAAAGAGGATTAGTAATTTAGAAGGCAGTATTAAGGAATTCACCCAGAAAGGAGCAGTGAGAAACAAAGACATAAAAAATTTGAAAGTGTAGTCAAGAGACATGGAAAAAGGATTGTGAAACCTCAGAATGTATCTAATAGGCATTCCAGAAGAAGTATTGCAAGTGATAATGGATGAAAAATGTCCCAAACCAAATGAAGACATCATCAGAGGTTAAAAGGACACTCTGACTATCAAGCAAGATAAGTGAAAATAAATCCACACCTAGATATATCTCATAGGCAGACTATAGAACATCCGAACATGATGCATAAAGAGAAAAGTTGAATAGCTACCAAAGAGCAAAGAGAAATTATCCACAGATGAAACCAGTTGCTGTTGAGTTAACTCTGACTCATGAGTGACCCCATGTGTGTCTGGGTAGAACTGCTCTATAGGGTTTTCAATGGCTGATTTTTTTGGAAATAGATTGCCAGGCCTTTCTTCTAAGGCACCTCTGGATAGACTTGAACTTCTAGCCTTTAGGTTAGCCGCCAAGCACATTAACCATTTGCACCACCCAGTGCCACACTTGGAATTATGTCTTATTTTGTCAAGGATGCATGAAGCAGCATTTTATATTTTAATGTATCTCCAGGAAATTTCTATACTAGTCACAGATTATTGTGGCATACTTTCCAAAATAGGCTCCATTTTGTTAACATTGGTTTTAAGTTTTAGAAAATACAATATTTATTATTGCTATTACTTTAAAAATGATTTTTCTACTTGTAATTTTTTACAAATAGTAATAGAAAATAATAGAAACTTAAAGGGAATATAGCTAAATTCCAACAAATAATTCGAATACGTTAGCAGTTATTTGCTAATAATGGTTAGCAATTAATACAAAAATTATTTTAGGAACTGCTTCGAAAAGATTGTCTAGAGTTAGCCCAGAGACTAATTAAGGGAGTCATTTTTAATAGTATCATATCAAAGAAAAAATTCTACTTAATGAATGAGGTGACTGAGGAAAAACTCACTAAAACTAAATTGCTGAGATAAAGGAATTCAGGAAAGCATCCTTGTGTTTTGTATAAAGTGTAGAGTAAATCCAATTTCTTAAAATGCCGAAGGATTTAAAAGTAAGCAAGGCTAAAAAATAATTGATGCCTCCCCCGGTTCTCTTTCTAGTTGTCATTCCTCAAGAAACTTGGCCTTTGAGGAACGTAGGGCTGCAGAAGGATGGGTGCGTCAGTTCCGTAGCACCCTGATAATCTAGTTCTTATTCAGTATTTCTTTGTCATTACAATGGGAAATTATATTTGATATTTGATAGGAGAGATCTGAGAGCTTTTTAAAAAATAGTTACTGAAAACCAAAAAACAAAACTTGTTGCCATCTAGTCGATCCCAACTCATAGCGACACTATAGGACAGAGTAGAACTGCCCCATAGAGTTTCCAGGGCTGTCATCTTTACAGAAGTGGATTGCCACACCTTTCTCTCATGGAGCGGCTGGTAGGTTTGAAACAGTAACCTTTTGGTTAGCAGCCGAGCACTTAACCTCTGCTCCACCAGGGCTCCTTAGTTGCTGAGAAGTAGATACAAATTCTTAATTCACTGATGATTTCTGTTGAAGACATGATGTTCTCGTTACCATTGACAAGAAGCTCAAACTGGACTGCCTCTGCTCTTGGGCAATTCATGTTACATAACTTTTCTTGGTTCTTCTCATACATGGATGTTTGATTGTAGTTTAGGAAGGTATTGCGTTAGATGTAATCGGCCAAAAGTAAACTTAAAAGTGCGTATTCACTGATGATTTCTGTTGAAGACATGATGTTCTCATTACCATTGACAAGAAGCTCCAACTGGACTGTCTCTACCCTTGTGCAGTTCATGTTATGTAACTTTTCTTGGCTGTCTTCATACTTGGATGTTTGATTATAATTTAGGAAGGTATTGCATTACTGTATTTTTACACAAATAACGCGCACCTTCTGTGTTTGTTTGCCAAGTGCTCCTTCCTCCCACTATGCCAATTTTTTTTTACAGGTTGCCTTAACAAAAAAAAATAGTATAGCGCGCTTACAAAGATATCTCGTGGGGGGAGGGAGCAGTTGGCAAACAAACATAGAAGGCACATGTTACCTGCATAAAAATATGGTAGATATAATTGGCCAAAAGTGATTTTAAAAGTATGTTTGGGTAGCTGAATATCTGGTAGAAACCAACAAACCTAACGTAGAAATGACAAGAGGTAAGGACTACAAAAGTTTATTTGTTTTTATGCTAATGCATGTCTTGGTGAATTGTTTAACGTTTGTAGTTCAGTGGTAGAATTCTCGCCCTCCATGCAAGAGACTTGGGTTCAGTTCCTGGCCAGTGCATTTCATGGCCACGACCCATCTGTCAGTGGAGGCTGTGATGCTGAACAGGTTTCAGTGGAGTTTCCAGACTAAGACAGACCGGGAAGAAAGGCTTAGTGATCTACTTCCAGTGAAAACCCTGTGGATGACCAGAGTCCAATTCTGTTGTGCGTAGGGTTGCCATGAGCTGGGGGCTGACTTGATGGAAGCTAATGACAACGACTATGTTCTTAGCCATACTTTTTTTTTTAACAGCTTTATTGAGATGTAATTCATATATCATGCAATTCACCCTGTAGTCTAGTAGTGTCAGACCTTGTCTGACTTCATGAGGGGGAAGGAGACTCAAGATCATCCCAGAGCTGATTACTATGAGGTGGAGATCACACATACCTTCACTCTCCAACTTTTTTTTTAATCAATTCTGACACCAGCTGTCCTCCCCATGGCACTCTCTACTTCTTTGCTGGGTTTGATAATTCATTATAATGGCCACACTGAACTCATGGACCACACTTAAACAGTTATGGAATTTATTAGGGAAGTAACAGGTTACAACTCAGGATCAGGATCAACTTAGAAGTAACAGGAGCAACTCAGGAGACAGGATGCAGTTTGTTAGTCAGGACAACTTCTAACCAAGACAGATCTCAGCTTCTTGGCCTGGCCCCTGCTACCAGACCTCACTCACCAGGTGTGCCCACTGCCAGGTCTCACTCTCGACCTCTGCCCTGCTCGGGCAAGTGTTCCAGCTCTTTAGCTCTGCCGACAAGTGCCCGGAGGCTCCCCGCTCTGCCAGCAAGCCTCCTGCCTGAAGACCCTAAGCTGTCTTGCTTTGTGGGTTGGCAAGCCACCGCAGCTGCCTGGCTCCATGGGCTGGGAAACCTACTGCAGCAGTCTCGTGCCAATCTCCTGATTCCTGCTGTCTTGCACCGCTGCTGCTTGTGCCACTGTCGCACAGTCTTGTACTGTCTCTCACTGTCTTCAGTGTTACAGCTCTCTTCTGGGTCTAGAAGGTTCTCAGCACAGGGATCCCGGGTCCAAAGGATGTGCTCCACTCCAGGTTTTTCTTTTTGATGGTAGTGCGGTCCTTTTCAGCCTCTGTGGGATTGGCTCTTTTGTAAGCCTACTCCTCTCACCCTGACCACTAACTCACCAATCCCCTCAGTAGGTCACAGTCACCTAATTTGCTTAGTAATCGGCCAATCCCTGTAAAGATTATATGCATTTATTTGCATAGTAAACTGTCTGTCTTAGTTATCTAGTGCTGCTGTAACAGAAATACCACAAATGGGTGGCTTTAACAAACAAATTTATTTTCTCACAGTTTGGGAGGCTAGAAGTCAGAATTCAAGGTGGTGGCTCTAGGGGAAGGCTTTCTCTCTCCGTCGGCTCTGGAGAAAGGTCCTAGTTTCTTTGAGCTTCTGCTCCTGGGTGATCTTCATGTGGCTTGGCATCTCTCTTTCCTCCATCTCTGCTTCTCTCACTTGTTTGATCTCTCTTATATCTCAAAAGAGATTGACTCAAGGTACACCCTACACTAATCCTGTCTTATTAACATAACAAAGACAACCCATTCGCAAATGGGATTATAACCACAGGCATAGAGGCCAGAATTTACAACATATTTTTTTTTTGGAACACAGTCTAATCCATAACATTCTACCCTTTCACCCGCCAAAATTCATGTCCTTGCCACATGCAAAACGTATTCATCCCATCACATCATCCCCAAAGTCTTAAATCCACTCCAAGTTCAGAATCTCATCTTCTGAATCATCTAAATCAAATATGGATGAGACCTTAAGCATATTCTATCCTGGGGCAAAATTCCTCTTCATTTGTGAACCTGTGAAATCTAGACTACAGGTTACCTGTTTCCAAAGTACAATGGTGGGACAGGCACAAGTTGGACATTTCCATTACAAACGGGAGAAATTGGAGGGAAAGAAAGGATAACAGGTACCAAGCAGGTCCAAAACCCAGCAGAACATTACATTAGCTCTCAAGGCTTGAAAATAATCCTCTGTTCTGAGACCATCTGGGCAATGGCCCCGCCCCCCCAGACTCTGGGTGTTGGCCATGCCCTCTGGATTTTGAGTGAGGCTCCTTGGCCCTAGGCTTCAGCTCCGTCTTCCAGGCCCACTGGGACAGCGACTCTGCTCCCTTGGCTTTGGGCAGCCCCATTTTCCTAGTCCATCTGAGTGGTGACCTCACCCCCTCAGCCCTGGCAGGCCATGTTCTTCTGCCTCTCGGGTATGACAGCCCCACCCCTTCAGCTTTAGGTGGTGGCCTCATCCCCCTGGCACACCTTAATGGCAGCTCCACACTCCAGAACCTTTGAGATCCAGGAGATGGTGGCCCCACCCTTTGAGATCCAGGAGACAGTGGCCCCACCGTTCAAGACCCAGACAGCTCTGCTTCCCGTGCTCCTTCCAACAGTTCTGCTGATCTCTGAGCTGTTCCAGGGATGGTTCTTTTCTTTTTTTGGAGGATAACAGATGTAGCTCCTTTGACCTATTTCCTGCTTGTAGAATTCCAGGAGGCAGATAGGGTTCTCTCCTTTTGTTCTTTTTCTGCCCCCTTCAGTCTAAGCTAATGGATTTTCTGCTGTGATAGTTGTTTAGATCCATGAGTCACAGGCTTAATCTCTTTAAAAAAAATTTGTGTAGCCACCTCGTTGGTGAACATTCTAGGACACGTGTTCTCAGTTTGTACAACAGAATTTTCCAAATCTTTAAGTCTTGTTTTCATTTTGCAGAATTCATTTTTAAGTCCATCTTTTTCCTCTCACGTTTTACTGTAAGTGGCAAGGAGAAACCATGCAGCCACTTTAAAATCTTGCTTAGAAATCTCTTCAGCCAGATATCCAAGTTCATCACTTACAATTTGTACTTCCCACCAAACATTTGAATATAATTCAAACAAGTTCTCTGCCACTGCATAAAAAGCAATGCCCTTCCTCCATTGTCCAGTCACATGATTTAATCTTCCATTACTCTTCCAGCCTCTACCCAATTCCATAACCACTTCCACATTTTAGGTATCTGTTAGAGCAGCACCCCACTCTTCCAGAACCAAATTCTGTCTTAGTTGACAAGTGCTGCTGTAACAGAAATACCACAAGTGGGTGGCTTTAACAAACAGCAGTTTATTTTCTCACAGTTTAGGAGGCTAAAAGTCGGAATTCAGGGTGCCAGTTCTAGGAAAAGGCTTTCTTTCTCTGTTGGCTCTGGAGGAATGTCCTAGTCTCTTTGAGCTTCTGCTCCAGGGCGATCTTCATATGACTTGACATCACTCTTTCCCCCATCTCAGCTTCTCTAGCTTGCTTGTTTAATCTCTTTTATATCTTAAAAGAGATTGACTCAAGATACACCCTACGTTAATCCTATTTTATTAAGGTAACAGAGATAGCCCTTCCCAAATGGGATTATACCACAGGCATGTTGTTGTTAAGTGCCGTTGAGTCAGTTCTGATTCATAGTGACCCTGTGAGCAACAGACCGAAACACTGCCCGGTTCTGTGCCATGCTCACAAGTTTTGCTATGCTTAAGTCCATTGTTGCAGCCACTGTGTCAGTCCATCTCATTGAGAGTCTTCCTCTTTTTCGCTGACCCTCTACTTTACCAAGTATGATGTCCTTCTCCTGGGACTGATCCTCCTGATAACATTTCCAGAGTATGTAAGACATAGTCTCGCCATCCTTGCCTCCGAGGAACATTCTGGTTGTACTTCTTCCAAGACAGATTTATTCATTCTTTCGACAGTCCACGGTATTTTTAATATTCTTCACCAGCACCACAATTTAAAGGTGTCAATTCTTCTTTGATCTTCCTTATTCATTGTCCAGCTTTTGCATGCATATGAGGCAATTGAAAACACCATGGCTTGGGTCAGGCACATCTTAGTCCTCAAGGTGGCATCTTGGCTTTTGAACACTTTAAAGAGGCCTTTTGCAGCAGATTTGCCCAATGCAGTGCGTCTTTTGGTTTCTTGACTGCTGCTTCCATGGGTGTTGATTGTGGATCCAAGTAAAATGAAATCCTGAGAACCTCAGTCTTTTCTCTTTTTATCATGATGTTGCTTATTGGTCCAGTTGTGAGGATTTTTGTTTTCTTTATGTTGAAGTGTATCCATACTGAAGGCTGTATAGTCTTTGATCTTCTTCAGTAAGTGCTTCAAGTCCTCTTCACTTTCAGCAAGCAAGGTTGTGTCATCTGCATAACGCAGGTTGTTAATGAATCTTTCTCCAATCCTGATGCCCTGTTCTTCTTCATATAGTCCAGCTTCTTGGATTATTTGCTCAGCATACAGATTGAATACGTATGGTGAAAGTATACAACCCTGACACACACCTTTCCTGACTTCAAGCCATGCAGTATCCCCTTGTTCTGTTCAAATGACTGCCTTTTGATCCATGTACAGATTCCTCATGAGCACAGTTAAGTGTTCTGGAATTCCCATTCTCCTCAATGTTGTCCTTAATTTGCTATGATCCAGACAGTTGAATGCCTTAGCATAGTCAGTAAAACACAGGTAAACATCTTTCTGGTATTCTGTGCTTTCAGCCAGGATCCATCTGACATCAGCAATGATATTCCTGGATCCACATCCTCTTCTAAATCCAGCTTGAATTTCTGGCAGTTCCCTATCGATATACTGCTGCCACTGCTTTTGAATGATCTTCAGCAAAATTTTGCTTGCATGTGATATTAATGATATTATTCGATAATTTTCGCATTTGATTGGATCACCTTTCTTGGGACTAGGCATAAATATGGATTTCTTCCAGTTGGTTGGCCTGTCAGCTGTCTTCCAAATTTTTTGGCATAGACGAGTGAGCACTTCCATGCTGTGTCCGTTTGTTGAAACATCTCAGTTGGTACTCTGTCAATTCCCAGAGCCTTGTTTTTCGTCAGTGCCTTCAGTGCAGCTTTGACTTCTTCCTTCAGTACCTTCGGTTCCCAGTCATATGTTACCTCCTGAAATGATTGAACGTCGAACAGTTGTTTTTGGTATAGTGACTTTGTGTATTCCTTCCATCTTCTTTTGATGCTTCCTGCATCATTTAATATTTTCCCTGTAGAATCCTTCATTATTGCAACTCGAGGCTTGAATTTTTTCTTCAATTCTTTCAGCTTGAGAAAGCTGAGCGTGTTCTTTCCTTTTGGTTTTCTATCTCGAGGTCTTTTGCACATGTTGTCATAATACTTTGTCTTCTGAAGCCGCCCTTTGAAATCTTCTGTTCAGCTCTTTGACTTCATCGTTTTTTTCCTTTTGCTTTAGCTGCTTGACATTCAAGAGCAAGTTTCAGAGTCTGTTCTGACATCCGTTTAGGTCTTTTCTTTCCTTCCTGTCTTTTTAATGACCTCTTGCTTTCTTCATGTATGATGCCCTTGATGTCATTCCACAACTCATCAGGTCTTCGGTCATTAGTGTTCAGCACATCAAATCTATTATTGAGATGGTCTTTAAGTTCAGGTGGGATATATTCAAGGTCGTACTTTGGCTCTTGTGGACTTATTCTAATTTTCTTCAGTTTCAGGTTGAACTTGCATAGGAGTAATTGATGGCCTTCTTCTGACTGATGATATTAAGCTTTTCCATTGTCTTTGTCTTAGTCATCTAGTGCTGCTTCAACAAAAATACCACAAGTGGATGGCTTTTAACAAGAGAAATTTGTTCTCTCATAGTCCAGTAGGCTACAAGTCCAAATGCAGGGCATCAGCTCCAGAAGAAGGCTTTCTCTCTCTCTCGGCTCTGGAGGAAAGTCCTTGTGATGCATCAGTCTTCCCTTGGTCTCGGAGCATCTCAGCACAGGAACTTCAGGTCCAAATGATGCACTCTGCTCCCGGCACTGCTTTCTTGGTGGTGTGAGGTTCCCATGTGTCTCTGCTTGCTTCTCTCTTTTATATCTCAAAAGAGATTGGCTTAAGACACTATCCAATCTTGTAAACCTCATCAGTATAACCTCATTACAGTGATAGAATTTACAACACATAAGGAGATCACATATAACCTCATCATAGTGATAAGAGTTTACAACACATAAGGAAATCGCATCATATTACACAGTCATACAATACTGGGAAACATGACTCAGCCAAGTTGACGGATATTTTTGGGGGACACAGTTCAGTGTATGACAGTCTCTTTCCACAGATGTAGTCGATTTGATTCCTGTGTATTCCATCTGGCGAGGTCCATGGGTATAGTCTCTGTTTTATGTTGTTGAAAAAACAACAAGAAGAAGTCGTTGGTCTTGCAAAATTCTATCATGCGATCTCCAGCATTGTATCTATCACCAAGGCTATATTTTCCAACTACTGATTCTTCTTCATTGTTTCCAACTTTTGCGTTCCAATCACCAATAATTATCAATGCATCTTGATTGCATGTTTGATCAATTTCAGACTGCAGAAGCTGGTAAAAATCTTCAATTTCTTCATCTTTGGCCTTAGTGGTTGGTGTGTACATTTGAATAATAGTCATATTAACTGGTCTTCCTTGTAGACGTATGGGTATTACCGTATCACTGACAGCTTTGTACTTCAGGATAGATCTTGAAATGTTCTTTTTGACAATGAGTGCAACGCCATTACTGTTAAAGTTGTCATTCCTGGCATAGTAGACCACATGGTTGTCTGATTCAAAGTGACCAATACCAGTCCATTTCAGCTCACTGATGCCTAGGATATTGATGTTTGTGTTCCATTTCATTTTTGATGATTTCCAATTTTCCTAGCTTCATACTTTGTACATTCCACGTTCCAATTATTAATGGATGTTTACAGCTATTTCTTTACATTTTGAGTCATGCCACATCAGCAAATGAAGGTCTCGAAAGTTTCACTTGTTCCGTGTCATTAAGGTTGACTCTACTTTGAGGAGGCATCTCTTCCCCAGTCGTCTTTTGAGTGTCTTGCAATCTGAGGGGGTCATCTTCTGGCTCTATATCAGACAATGTACTGCGGCTTTTCATAACGTTTTCATGGGCTAATTCTTTTCAGAAGTAGACCGCCAGGTCCTTATTCCTAGTTTGTCTTAGTCTGGAAGCTCAGCTGAAACCTGTCCACCATGGGTGATCCTCCTGGTGTTTGAATACTGGTGACATAGCTTCCAGCATCATGGCAACACGCAAGCCCCTGCAGTACAACAAACTGACATGCGTGGGGTACCACAGGCATAGAGGCTAGTATTTACAGCACATATTTTTGGGAAACATAGTTCAATCCATAACACTGTCCAATCCCTGCAAGAGTTTACGCACCTCATTTGCATAGTAAACTGTCCAATCCCTGCAAGGTGTGTAAGGACCCTGGCAGTGCAGTGGTTAAAGTGCTAACCAAAGGTTGAACCCATCAGCTGCTCTGTGGGAGGAAGAAGATGTGGCAGTCTGCTTCCCTAAAGATTACAGCCTAGGAAACATACTATGGGGCAGTTCTACTCTGTCCTGTAGGGTCGCATGAGTTGGAATGGACTCAATGGCAATGAGTTTGGTTTTGGTTTTGGTAGCGTGTGTAAAATAGACCAATCAGAGGGCAGGCCACAGCCCAACCAATTATCTTTGGCAGCATTATAAACCCAAGGCCAGAAAGGCCATATATATGAGGAACCCATTGTACTGCACTCCACTAGCCATACATTTTTGTCTTAAATTGAAGAAGCAAAAACATGAATCTAGATGAGTATGAATAATGAGGAATTGTGTTTAGATATCCCCAACAGCTTTAACAATAGATTTTGTACTTTTTTCAAGCCTTTCTCGGAACTTTTTAGGTTTAGCAGATGAGTGTGAGGGATTATGGAAGTGAACACAACCTTTTTGTCTTCTATGATGACATTATGGGCAAAGAAACAGAAGGAAATTTTTTCCGTATTATAGATTTTCCAATCATAATTTTTTTTTCCTCATTAGTTTGTGTGAATTTGAGCTAATTATCACATGAAGTCCAGCAGGCTTTCACAGTGAAAGTCTATTTCTATGCAGTGTTTCAGCAATTTTTTGCCTCTCTTAACATAAATGCTAGAATTATCAGCCAAACCTCAGGATTAAAATTGGTGAGAGAATGCCTTTTTGAGCACATTTCTTTTTAAACAATAAGTGTGTTTTTATGGGAAATCCTTTTGATTTAAACCTGTAGGGCTTGAAATAACATACCTCTTTGACTGGGTTTGCATATAAGCAATACTTAGCATAAATGCAGGATAGGGGAGTCCTGGAGCCCTGGTGGCATAGTGGTGGAGAGCTACGGCTGCTAACCAAAAGATCAGCAGTTCAAATCCACTAGCCACTCCTTGGAAATCCTATGGGGCAGTTCTGCTCTGTCCTATTGGGTTACTATGAGTCGGAATCGACTCAGTGATAGTGAGTTTGGGTTTTTGGTTTAGGGGAGCCCTGAGTAGGCAGCAGTTCAAAGAAAATATTTATTTATTAAGATGTTTTAGGTTGTATGAAGAGTTGAAATCTGGAGAAGTACATCAGTTTGGATTTGGTTTGGCTGCATATAACAGAAAATCCAAATAGCAGTGAATTTATGTTTCTCTCAATTAAAAGAAGCCTGAAACTAGGTTGTACTGGACTTGGTGGCTCCATAATTGTCAGGAAATTGGTATCTTGCTATCTTTCTCTTCTTTCATCCTTTGCATTGACCTCCATCTTCATGGTTGCAAGAGGACCATTGTAGCTCCAACCATCGTGTCATCATTCTAGGTGGCCTGAAGGAGGAAGGGGCAAGAAAAAACTGTGCACTTCATAGCTAATTCAGCAAGGAGTGGAACTGCTGCATCATAGGGTAGATGTATGAATAGCTGTGTAAAAAACCACTAAACAGTTTTGAAAAATGGTTTTATAATTTTACATTCCCACCAGCAATGAGAATTCCAGTTGCTCTGCAGTTTCTCTGACATTTGATGTTCTCAGTCCTTTTAGTTTTTTGCCATTTTAATGGATATGTGATGGTATCTTTTGGTTTTAATCTGTATCTCCCTGGTGATTAGTGCTATTCAGCATTTTTTCATGTGCTTTTTGGTAGTTTGTATATCTTCTTTTACTAACTCTGTTAAGTGTTTTGAGCATTTTTAAAACTATTGAATTATAAAAATTTTTTCTGTTTCCTAAATACAAATTCTTTGACAGGCATATTTTCTTCCAGTCTTGCCTATTCATATTCTTAAAAGAGTCTTTTGATGCGCAGAAGTTTTTAATTTTGATAATACCCAATTTATCAATTATGTCTTTTACTTCGTGTTGTGTCTAAGCCATCATTACTACTCCAGGGCCGTGAAAATCTTCCATGTTTTCTTGTAAAGTTTTATAGTTTTAGCTTTTATGTTTAGATTTATGAACCATTCCAAGTAATTTTTGTGGATAGTGTGAGGTAGGGGTCAAAGTTAGTTTTTTTCTACACAGATGTCTGCTTTTCACAGCCTCTGTAGTTTTGCCTTTTCTTAAACAGTTTTGCCTTACTGATTTTTTAATGTTTTATTTTTGTTAATTCCTGAGAGATGAGTATTACAGTTTCTAACTATAATAGTGGACTTGTCTATTTCTCCCTTTACAGTTTTTGCTTCATGTAATTTGAAACTATTATTACATGCATATCCATTTAAGAAGTCTGTATATCTTTTCTTTTATAATTAGTGCTTTCATGTTCTGTTTAAGAGATGTCATGAGGATATTCTCCATTTTTTTCTGGAAGGTTTATTATACTGCCTTATTATACTTATTAGTTGATTATCCTTCTCAAATTAATATTTGTGTATGGTTTGAAGTAAAGGTCATGGTTTTTTTCCCCCATATGACTGGCCAGTTGGACCAGCAACATTTATTACAAAGACCAACATTTCTCCACTGAGATGCAGTAGCACTGTGTGTTGTAAATCAGGTGATATTACGTGAGGATGTCTTTTCTGGACTCTTCGGTTTCATTGGCTTATTTGTCCGTTTTTGTGCCAATACCAACCTGACTTAATTATTCCAACTTTATAGTAAGTCTTGATGTCTGGTAGTGTAAGTCTTCTAACTTTACTGTCCAGGATTGTTCTGGTTTTTGTAAGTCCTTTGCTCTCCGTATAGATTTTACGTTCTTCTGGCAGTCCATGGTATATTCAATATTCTTCACCAACACCATAATTCATATGCATCATAAGTCAAATGTATAGTCACCCTTTTCAGAACGAAGAAGTTTGCTTTTATTCCTAGTAGGCTGAGAGTTTTTATCATGAACCATTGTTGAATTTTATTAGAAGCAGTATCTGCATCTATTGAAATGATCAAACATTGTTTTTTCTTTTTCACTTATTCTAATCATGTGGTGAATTACATTGTCTGATTTTTGAATGTTAATCTAGCTTCATTCCTAGGGTAAACTCACTTGGTTGAGAGTTACTCTTTTAAAATATACTGAATTTGATTTGTTAGTGTTAAAATAAACTGAATTAGTTTTTTTCCCACATATGTTTGTGAGAGATACTCACCTGTAATTTTCTTTGCTTGTCATGTCTTTATTGAGTTTTGAAAATCACGTTTATGCTCTTCTCAACATGGAGAAGTGTTTTCTCTTTTCTGTTTACCAAAAGAGTTTGTGTCGGTTTGGTGTTATTTTTTCCTTGTATGTTTGGAAAAATTTACCAGTGAAGTCATTGGCATTGAATTTTTTTGTGTAAAAGTTTTAAATTATGTATTCAATTTATTTATTAAATATAGAATTATTCAAATTTTACAATTTGTCTTTTGCCAGTTTTGGCAAGTTGTGTTTTTTAAGAAACTTGTTCATTTCTTCAGCATTTTCAAATTTATTAGACAATGTCCCTGATATTCTTGTATCTTTTTAGTATTGTCAACTCTGGTAGTGATGGCTACTTTTTCATTTCTGATATTGGTAATTTGTGTTTTCTCTTTATCGGTCTTTCTAGTAGGTTTTAAATTTTATTCATGCTTTAAGAGAACCCAACTTTTGACTTTATTTTTCTCTATTTTTTGTTCTTTTTCACTGATTTCTGCTCTTCAGTATGTTTTGCTCTATGCTCCTGAGCTTAATTTGTTGTTCTTTTCCTAGCTTCTTGAAGTGAAAGTTTATGAAATAATTTTGTTCAGCCTTTCTTCTTTTCTCACATATAAATTTAAGGACTATAAATTTCCTAGTAAATACTTCCACTGCATTTCACTCATATTTTCATTATCATTGAATTCAAAGTATTTTCTAACTTTTTCTTTGTACCAAGGGTTGTTTAAAAGTATATTGCTTAATTTCCAAAAATGTGGAGATTTTTAAAATATTTTTCTGTTACGTATTGTGTTTTAGTTTAATCCCACTGTGGTCAGAGAACATAAGGGGTAATAAGTACATGTTGTGGTACTTTTATCAGTGGTCATATTTTCTGTAAGAGACTTTTAATTTAAGTGTCGTTGGCAAGTTTCTATCAGTTCAAATACTGAACTCCCTACTTTTCAATGCATGCATGGGTTTTTTTGGTTGAATTATTAAGAAAAGCATGAATATACAGAATATTCAGTATCATCAAATATCATATAAGTCATATTTTGCAATTTAATGTACTTTTTAATTAGAAGAATTCTCATCAAACTGTTAAGAGTGCTGATTCAGAGAGTAAAAAGAGTGGATAGTGATAATACTGATTTTCACATCTTTAATTCTCATCCATGTTGTTATTTCTTCATTATTTTTAAGAATTATATAATAATGCTCTATACAATAACCAACAATATGGGTCTTACATAGATGAAATGATTGCTTGCCCCATTGTTTATACTTTGAATATAAATCATATTCTGTGTGATTTCATTCCTCTAGTATTTGTTGAGAATTGCATATGGTCTGCTTTCAAAAATATTCTACCTGCATTTGAAAACGGTGTGTGATCTTCAGTTGTTGGATGTTCTCTTCTGATTGCCTGTATTTTTCAGTGAAATATAGGAAGTAGAGAGTAAGGATGGGAGTGGCACTTTTGGTGATTATGGAGAAAGGAGAAGGTATGAGATGGTTGTCTGGGAGACTGGGAGAGTAAATGGCCTAAGGAAATATAAAACAACTGGTGAGCTGTACTAAGGGACCGTTTGAGATTAGTATTTGTGAATTTCAAGGAGGAGCAATCTGTATGCTTGTATGTTTTCATCAGCCACAGTCATACGCATAGATTGATGCTCTGAGCAGGTGGAATTAAATTGAACTCTTTTAGAGTTTTCTCTTTACCTTTGGTGTTGTGTCCCTCTACTTGAATGTGTGTCTACTTGAATATGAACCCAGGCATCTTTAACACCAATACAATTTTTTCATTCTCTGTTTTCTCTTTCGTCATCCATCCAGAACTTCTCTTAGAGTTGTGCATATATATATATTAATTCTCTTTTTGTGATCTAAGATACTGGAAGTTTGTCTTTTCAGTTATATTATTCAGCCCCTTCATTGAATTGTCATTGTGTTTTATTTTGTGAACTTTTCTCATTTTCTGTTCCTTTTTCATAATTATCTAGTGATATTTTATATTTTTCAAAGTATTCTTAAATCTCTCTGAGGATACTAAGTAGAATTTTTTTTTAAACTCTCTCTTCCCTGCATTTTCTCTCCTTCTTCTGTGGTCAGTTGTTCTCTTGTTCATTTTCATTCTCCTTTTCGTCTCTCTTCTCACCTTCTCCCAAATATGATGAACCTTGATTGTTTTACATATTTATGATTTTTGTGTGTGTGTGTACAGAAAACTGCTTTTATACTTGTTAAGTTAAGGAGAGTCTACTCATTTGCTCTGCTCTAGTTTCTTTGTCGTTCCAATCCCATCTTCTTTTGATTTTCCAGGAATTCCTTCACATTTCTGATCTACTGATGGCATTTTTGTTTATTTTTCAGAGCGGTCATGGACTTATTCATATATACTTTCTATTTTATTCCTTCCCATCTTTTTGGCTGTTGTTGTCACCTATTTTACTTCTACATCTGTTATAAATCCCACCATACATTATTATCATGAACAATTTAAGCAGTCAGTTATCTTTTAAGTAATTTAAGAGAAGAAAGAATAGTCTAATTAACCACATATTTATTATTTGTAGAACTCTTCATTCCTTTCTGTAAATTTGAATTTTCATCTGTTGTCATTTCCTTTTAATCCAAAGAACTTACTTTAGAATTTCTTGTAGTATGAGTTTGCTGGTGATGCATTCTCTCAGCGTCCATTTATCTGAAAATATCTTTATTTTGCCTTATTTTTTGAAGGTTATTTTTGTGGACTCTGGAATTTTAGGTTGATAGTCCCCTCCAGCCCCCAGTAACACTTTGGTCTTTTGGCCTCCATTGTTTCTGAGGAAAATCACTTAGTTGTATTTACCTTGGCTCTCCTGTATGTGCATAGACACTTTTAAGATTTTCTCTTTATCTTTTATTTTTCAGCAGTTTGACTGTGATGTGACTACGTTTGGATTTGTACTGATTGGGGTTAGATGAACTTCTTGGATTGGTGGTTTGATGTTTTTAATCAAATTTGGAAAAATCTTAGCAAGTATTTTTCCCAGTATTTCTTCTGCCCTGTTCACATGTGTTAGACTGCTTGATATCGTAGTGTTTTCATAGGTCTCCTATATTGTCAGGCGTTATATTCGTCTTTTACTGTAGATTCTTTTGCTTATGTATCATAGTAAGCAAATTCTTTAAAATAACAAATTTCAACATTTGGGGCTGCCATGGGCCATTTTTATTGTTTGGGCCATTTTTTTCTTTTAACTTTGGATCGTATTTTTCTTTTCATGTTTAATGAGTTTTTCTAGACTATTGGACATTGTGTATGACAAAATGTAGAGACTCTGGATGCTGTGAGTTTTAATCTTTCTCTAAAGTGTTGAGTTTTGTTCCAGTAGCCAATTACATTACTGGCAGATCACCTTGCTGCTATGGAGGCTTGGTTTTAGTCTTTGGTAGGACAAATCTATTTCAGTTTTACCCTTAGTCTTGTTATGTGGCTTTTAATCCTCACTCTGGCTTTTCCAGGGTTTCGGTGGAAAGCCTGAAGTATTTAAAAGTTCGCTCTGGCTTGATGAATTTCAAACTCTGACTCTCTAGCACCAGGCACTTGTTGAAAGCTCTTTCCAACTATTTCAGACTCCCAGCTATTGCCTCCTCCTAGGCTTCTTGGAGTTTTATCCCTTGCATGAGAGTTCAAGAGTCAGCCAGCAATTTGAGGGGAGTTCGTTTGCAGATTTTGGCCCATCCTCCATTGTTGTTGTCTTGTTAGTTACCGTCCAGTTGGTTCTAAATCATGTCAACCTTACGTATGTTGTTGCTGTTAGGTGCCACTGAGTCAATTCAGACTCATAGCGACCCTATGTACAACAGAATGAAACACTGTCCGGTCCTGCCCCATCCGCAAAATTATTGTTATGCTTGAGCCCATTGTTGCATCGCCTGTGTCAGTCCATCTCATTGAAAGTTTTCTTCTTTTTCACTGACCCTCTACCTTACCAAGCATGATGTCCTTCTCCAGGGACTGATCCCTCGACAGTATGTGAGACGTAGTCTCACCATCCTTGCTTCTCAGGAGCATTCTGGTTGTACTTTTTCCAAGACAGATTTCTTCATTCCTTTGGCAGTCCATGGTATATTCGGTATTCTTCGTCAGCAGCACAATTCAAAGACACCAGTTCTTCTTTGGTCTTCCTTATTCATCATCCAGCTTTAGCTTGCATATAAGGTGATTGAAAACACCATAGCTTGGGTCAGGCGCACCTTAGTCTTCAAGGTGACATCTTTGCTTTTTAACACTTTAAGGAGGTCTTTTGCAGCAGATTTGCCCAGTGCAATGAGTCTTTTGATTTCTTGACTGCAGATTCCATGGGTGTTGATTGTGGATCCAAGTACAGTGAAATCCTGGACAACTTCATTCTTTTCTCCCTTTATCATGATGTTGCTTATTGGTCCAGTTGTGAGGATTTTTGTTTTCTTTATGTTGAGGGATAATCCATACAGAAGACTGTGGTCTATGATCTTCATCAGTAAGTGCTTCAAGTTCTCTTCACTTTCAGCAAGCAAGGTTGTGTCATCTGCATAATGCAGGTTGTTAATGAGTCTTCCTCCAACTCTGATGCCCTGTTCTTTATTGCCCAGTCCTGTGCCATCTTCATCATCATTGGTGTGTTTGAGTCCATTGTTACGGCTGCTGTGTCAATCCATCCCTCATGGCTCCCCTGTTTTTCCCCTGAGATTTCTACTCTCAGTTTCTCGTTCTTCTAGCAGCTCCAGCATTCAGACTCTGATTCTTCTACCCAGTAAGGCTACAGCTTTTTACAGGAGCTCTGTTCTCTCCTTTTGCCCCTGCCTGTGCGCTGTACAGACTGTGTAGTTCCCTTGGGAAAAGCCAGATAAATGTGGACCTCACTCAGTATGGTTCCCTTCTCCCATCAGATCCCCTCCAGTTTCTGTCTGCTTCTGTTCTCTAGCAAATGCCTTTAAGTAGTACTTTTAAAATATGTTTTCCAGACTTGATCATTGTTGTTGACAGGAACATTACTCTAGTGTAAGCTACTCTGTTATTACAGGAATTCCATATTTAAAAATAATTTTAAGTTATTTTTAAATTATTATTTTAAAAATTATTATTATTATTTACCATTTCACTAGAGTTTGGGGCAGAAAGGGTGTGCTCATGACTGTTCCAAACTTCTTAGTAAGGTAGTCAAACCAGTCTTGTTTTGTGACCCAATCCCAAGAGTTTTATACTCACCAAATGCCTTTAGTTATACTGTATTAAATTATATGGTGATTTTATAAATGTAGCATTCATTCATTAAATATTTGCTGAGCATCTGTGTTTCAGGACTTTTCTAGGTGCTGAGAATAGATTTTGGACAAGGCAGATGAGGTCCTTTTTAGAATTATAGACTCCGGAAGCCTATAATTTAGTGATAGAAGGAGCACGTAGAAGGGATGTTCCATGAGGTTGGAGAGGTAAACAGCAGCTATGTAATGTAGGACTCATAGAATTTTATTTGAAGTGCAGTGGGAAAGCCATTAGAAGATTTTCAGAATACGATTTGCATTCCATTTGAGAAATATGACTGTGACTCCTATGTGGAGGTTAGGCTGTTGGGAGGCAAAGTAGACTTAGAGAGAATAGTTAGGAGGACATCACACTAGTTCAGGAGAGAGATGATGGCTGCTACTACCTATGGTGGTAGAGGTGGCAATGAAAAGTGAATGTAAATCTGTTTTGGAAGTAAAACTGTCCATGTGTGTTGATGGGTTGGATGTAGGAGTGCAAGAAAGGGAAGAATCAAGGTTGACCAAATTGTTTATTCTCTCTAAGTATGAATATGTTTGTTAAGACCTCTCTTCTGTTCATATTCTTCCTTTCCTGCTCAGTGGGAAAACAGTTCAAAGCACTTTTTTCCCAATAACTTTTATGAGAAAAGTACATTTAAAAATTATGAGTAGTCTTTAGAGCAGGGCATAATATAAAATTCTTTTGCATTTCACTTCACCTGTATCTAGGCTTATCAAAGTAGAATATGAGTAGCTTGAGGAGAAACATAGTACATCTACTTACAATCTCAAAATTTGGTACATTAAAAAAAAAGGAGACCAAAATGGATATATTTCGGAGTAGAATTCAAAATTACATAAATATAAAGGTAAAACATAACACTTCCATTATATTTTGTGCTCTGGGCTGCTGCTTCAGACTGTTCCACTGCCATTTGAGGCATATCTGTGGAAAAGTTTAGAAGCACTGACCTATGTGAACCTGCCAATCCAGCCAAACTTGTCTCCACTTTGTTCCAGGAACGTGCTGTGTGCATTACTCTTTTCATGTTTTCATGCTTTTCTCCCTGCCAGTAAGGTCCTCTGTTTTCTTCACTTGCCTAGATTCTGTTTTTCTTTTCAGGACCAGTCTGTGCCTTAATTTTTCTGGGACACTTTTAAAACATTTATTTTTAGTAATCATGATCATTCTCTCCTTGTCATTTTTGTAGCACTTAATTATTCTATTATTTGGTGCTTAGGTTATGCACTGATTGGACTGAAAATCCTAGATTTTTAAGAGTCGAGAGAAACATCTGAGATTTTATTCATTGATTTCATTTTAGAAGTGAGGAAGATGAGATTCATTGTCAGATAACTAGTTTGCAGTGGGAAGGATTAGAAGTTATTTTAGGTCACTTGATTCCTGGGTTTAGTAATTTTTCTACCTGACTACATTACTTCTTCATGAGTATTTATTGATCTGAAAGGTTTTATCTCAGAGTTATATAGTGTATGAATAAAATTAAAAAAGATTAACTTTTAAAATTTCATATTTGTGGTATTTTATTTTGTTTTTAAAATGTTGGTGAAGCACAAATTGATTAAAACTAATTATAGCATTTATTTACTCATCATTTATTCAACAAATTTAATAATCACCACAGGTTGATTAAAATTCATTACAGCCTTTATTTACTCTTCTTTTATCCAGTAACATCCACGTGTTAGGCACTGTTCTAGGCACTAGGCATACAGCAGTGAGTAAGACATACAGGCTCCCACCTTCAAGACACTTTCATTCTAGTGGTACAAGACAATTGATGAGCAAAATAATAATCTATTCCGTGGTGGAAAAAACCAGAACAGTGATTACTGCTTGGGTGGTAGGGCAGGGATTGATGGAGAAGGGGCAGGAGGGAACTTTCTGGGATGATGACAGTGTTCTAAATCTTGGTAGGCTATATGCAGGTATATGCATTTGTCTATACCCATTGAATAGTACACTTAAGATTTGTGCATTTCATTGTATGTACAGTGAAAAACAATTTGTAAAAACAGAATAAATACAATTTATATATTATAAAGAGCAATTAGTGAACACCTGTGAAACTGCCAACCATCCCAAGAACTAGAACATTACAGTAACTTCATGTGTTTTCCCCTAGTCATCGCATTGTCTTTCCTGCAGAGCTAAACATTGTACTGGATTTTGGGTTTACCATTTCTTTGCATTTGCTTTTTTTTTGAACATGTGTGTATCCCTAAACAATATACTGTTCAGCTTTGCTTGCTTTTGACATTTGTAAAAATGGCATACAGCTTACAGGAGCCCTCATGGTGCAGTGGTTAAGCACTTGGCTGCTAACTGACAGGTTGGCAGTTTGAACCCACCAGCCACTCCCTGGGAGAAAGATGTGGCAGAGTAGAGCTTTGAAAACCCTGTGGGACAGTTCTGTCCTGTCCTACAGCATTGCTCTGAGTTGGAATCAAATCGACGGCAGTGGGTTTGGTTTTGGTTTTTTTGGATACAGCTTACAGTCTTCTGCAACTTGCTGTTTTCACAACATTGTTTTCTAAGATTTACACATGTTTCATAAAGCTATAGTTTCATTTATTTCCACAACTGAGGAATATATTCTGCAGTGTGAATGTGGCACAATTGTTTATCCATTCTCCTAGTAATCTGGATTGTTTGCAGTTTTTCGCTCTTAGAAACTGAAGTGCAATGAATATTCTTGTAATATGTCTCTTGGTGCACATGTGCATGTGTTTCTGTAAGATTTGTAACTAGAAGTAGAACTGCTGAACTGAAGAGCAGCGATTCTCTAAATGTGGTCTCTGGCAGCCGCTTGTGGATCTTCAAAACCCATTCAAGGGGTTAATGAAGTTAAAACAATTTTCATAATAATTCTGAGATGCTAAATGCCTTTTTGACTATGTTGACTTGTGTACAGATGGTGCAAAAGTGATAGCGCATGAAACTACTGGCACCTTAGCACAGATCAAGGCAGTGGCACTGAACTACAGTCATAACCATTGTATTCTTTCTTGCCATACACTCGCAGGAAAAACATACCACCTTAAGTCGCTCAAAGGTATCTTGATGTTATTGTTGTTAGGTGTCATTGAGTTGCTTCTGACTCATAGTGACCCTATGTACAACAGATGAAACACTGCCCGGTTCTGCACCATGCTCACAATCATTATCCCTGAGCCCATTGTTGGCAGCCACTGTGTCAATCTTCTTGTTGAGGGTCTTCCTCTTTTTTCACCGACCCTCTATTTTACCAAGCATGATGTCATTCTCCAGGAACTGGTACCTCCTGATAACATGTCCAGAATATGTGAGACGAAGTCTCACCATCCTCACTTCCAAGGAGCACTCTGGCTGTACTTCTTCCAAGACAGACTTGTTCGTTCTTCTGGTAGTGCATGGTATATTCAGTATTCTTTGCTAACACCATAATTCAAAGGCATCAATTCTTTCGTCTTCCTTATACATTGTCCAGCTTTCGCATGCATATGAGGGGACTGAAAATACCATTGCTTGGGTCTGGTGCCCCATAGTCCTCAAAGTGACGTCTTTGCCTTTTAACACTTTAGAGAGGTCTTTTGCGGCAGGTTTGCCCAGTGCAATGCATCTTGTGATTTCTTGACTGCTGCCTCCATGGGCGTTGATTGAGGATCCAAGTAAAATGAAGTCCTTGACAACTTTAATCTTTTCTCCATTTATGTTGATGTTGCTTATTGGTCCAGTTGTGAGGGTTTTTATTTTCTTTATGTTGAGGTGTAATCCATACTGAAGGCTGTGGTCTTTGATCTTCATCAGTAAGTGCTTTGAGTCTGCTTCACTTTTAGCAAGCAAGGTTGTGTCATCTGCATATCGCAGGTTGTTAATGAATCTTCCTGCAATCCTGATGCCGAGTTCTTCATATAGTTCAGCTTCTCAGATTATTTGTTCATCATACAGATTAAATAAGTGTGGTGAATCTTGGTGAGCCAGTGAAAATTATTAACTTTATTAAATCTTGACCTGTGAATACACTTCTTCGTAATATTTGAGTGATGAAATGGCAGATACACGTAAGCACTTCTGCATACTGAAGTATGATGGTTGTCAGAAGGAAAAACACTTACATGGTTGTTTGAATTGGGAGCTGACTAGCTGCTCTTTTCATGGGAGCATGACTTTTACTTGGAAAAACTATTGACTGGTGAGCTATAGTTATTCAGAAGTATTTGATAAACACTGTTATTGAAAATGAAGTAAGGTTGTCATTATAAGGAAAACCACTGGTGTATTTTGTTGCCAGTCATAAGATTTGAGCCTACAGGTGAAAATTAGGGTTTTGAAAAACTTGTATATATGTATATATGTGTATATTTGTACACATACACACACATACACTTTCTTTCTGTATATATTACGTACACTTTCTCTCTTTCTGGATATATTACAAATATCTACAACCAGTTTGTGGCTTGTCTTTTTATTTTCTTTATATCTTTTGATGAGTGGCAATTTTTAATTTTAATGCAATTGAATATATTCATTTTTTCTTCTCTGCTTAGTGTTTCTTGTGTCTTGTTGAAGAAATGCTTTTCTACTCCAAGGTCAGAAAGATACTATCATATATTTCCTTAAAATAAATTTTTGAAGTTATACCTGTCATAATCAAATCTTTAATCTATCTGAAATAGATTTTTATATGTAATGTATGAACCCTGGTGGTGTAGTGGTTAAGTGCTACAGCTGCTAACCAAAAGGTCAGCAGTTCAGATCCACCAGGCACTCCTTGGAAACTCTATGGGGCAGTTCTACTCTGTCCTGTAGGGTCACTCTGAGTTGGAATCGACTCGATGGCAATGGGTGGGGCTATGAAGTAAGGATCCAGTTTCATTTTTTTTTCCTTTATAGGTGGTCATTGTCCCAGCAGCATTTATTTAAGAGTCACTTCTTTCCCTAGTGATCTGTCATGTTCTCTCTGGCATATAACAAGTTGTCATATACACGTTGGTCTGTTTCTGCCCTCTCTTCTGTTCCATTGCTGAACTTTATTCCTGTGTATACATTGTTCACTGACATAGCTTTATAATCATTTTCATATGTGATAGGACAAATTCCTCCTTCTCCTACCTTCCTTGTACTCCTCCCTGTTTCTCTTTCCCCATCTTGTCCTCTTTCCTCCTCTTCCCCCCCAGCCCCCCGGCTTCCCGTCTTTCTGCCTTCTCCCTATCCTTCTCTTCCTCCTTCCCCTTATTCTTCTTCCCCTGTTCTTCTGTGACTGCTTTCTGAACTTTGGCCTTAGATATACATTCTAGAATCATCTTGTCAGGTTCTCTGGAAAAACCTGTTGGGATTTTGATTAAAATTACATTGAATCTACAGATTTATATAGGAAGAATTTATACCTTTAAAATAGTTAGACTTTTTTTTTTTTTGAGCATGGGATATCTTTCCACTTATTTAGGTCTTATTTAATGTTTTCCAATAAATTTTTGTATAATTTTCTGCATATAAGTCTTGTACATCTTTTGTTTGGTTTATCTCTAGGTGTCTTACAGTTTTTGTTGCTATTGTATATAGTGTCTTTTACAATTCACCATCATTATTTTTAAATTTTCTGTTTTTTGCTACAGTAAATAGAATTGTAGCTGATGCTTTTCTATCAATCTTGTAGCTAGCTACCACGATAAGCTCTTTTATTTATAATTATCTGTAGATGCTTTTGGTTTTTATGTAGATAATCACCAATGCATTTTCTAAAACACTGGATTAATTTTTGTGCAGCAGAATTGTAGCTGATGCTTTTATATCAATCTTGTCGCTAGCTACCACGATAAGCTCTTTTATTTATAACTGTGTGTAGATGCTTTTGATTTTTATGTAGATAATCACCAATGCATTTTCTAAAACACTGGATTAATTTTTGTGCAGCATACATTTATTGAGTGCTTATGGAGATTTCAAGTGGGTGCATGTAAGTTTAAGGTGAAGTGATCCCCATTTAACATCCTTTCTGTTCTAGACACCTAGTTGCATCATATTAAAATATAAAAAGGGAGAACAAAAAAATTATAGCCTAGATTAAAAATAGAACAACCTGAACATATCCAGGGACTATAAATGCAAAATGAGTGGGGCTAACAGTGCCTTCGGCTCGCTGGCTTCCCTATGTGGAAGCCGTCACTGGAGACCAGGAGTTTAGGTCTTGTGGTGTTCCACTGATCAGAGCCAGGTCCAGGGTATTACTTTTTCCTGTCAGCCCTCACTTCCCTGTCAGTAGGCTGTCAAGAGAGGAACCTCCTCATGGGGAATCGGGTGGAGAGGAGGAGTGTGCTGTCACAGTATGGGGAGAGCAATTAGGGTCACGTAACAATGTATATATAAATTTTAGTATGGGAGACTAACTTGAAATGTTAACTTCATTTAAACTACAACAATAAAAAAGGAAAAAGAATTGACTCGTGGCAACAAAAAAAATAAAAATAAAAAAGAGAGAGGAACTTCCTGCTAAATGCTGCCTGGTGCCATAGCTTTGGATAAGCTGCAGGCTTAGGAAGACAAGATGGCACAGATTTTGAGCATCAGTATGGAGCCAAGCATCTGCTTTGTGACTGGGTCTACAACATGTCTGATACCTCCTCGGGGCAGAAATTTTAATATGCTGTTGTGAGATCTGTATGGTTAGCCAGGTAGGCTAGGCTGAGGCAACCACACACTGATCGATAAGGAGGGGTGACCACAGAGTGTGTGCATGTATGTGTGGCGGGGCAGGTGGAATTGGGCAGGAATGGTGAAGTGAGCCTGCAAACCAAATTCCAGAACACATGAAGACATCTAATGCTAAGAAAGATAGCAAAATTAAAAACTGGAATGTGAATTTACTCCAGATAAAATTACAACTTTTAAGTAAACCTTTAATCGAAGTGTAACATATATACAGGAAACCGCATTAATCATAAGTGTACAGATGGATGAGTTTTCACAAAGATAGTACACTTGTGTGCACTTAACAATTTTTTACTTCTCTGCATGAATATTGTGCTTCAATAAAAATGTAGAACAAGAAATTACAAAACAAAATAGACAAGAATGGAACAAGAATAGGGTATACAAATGAGCCCATTTGAAAACTTAGGAGCTTCAAAACTTAGTTGTTGCAGTTAAAAAAAAAAAAAACGACCTCAATGGGATAAACTCCAGCTTGGTTATAGTTAGAGACTTAGTGAACTTAAAGATGGTATCAAGGAATTCACCCATAAAGCAGCAGTGAGAGACAGAAATAAAACAAGGAAGAGCAGGTAAGGGTTGTGGAAGTGAGCTTGAGAGGCTTCCATGCTCAATTAATGGGAGTTCCGCTAGAAATCAGAGGGAGTGGAAAAGAAGCAATATTTGAATGCGTAGTACCTGAGAATTTCTTAGAATTGAAAAAAAGGACACGAACCTTCAGATTGAAAGCATATAGTAAATTCTGGCCAAGATAAAAGTAAATCTACACCAAGACCATTACAATAAAATTATTGGACATTGGTAATAAAGTACAAAATCTTAAACTATTAGGAGGAAAAAAAGGACACGTGGACTGACAGCAGACTTCATATTAGCATCAGTAGATGCCAGAAACAATGCAGTAACATCTTCAAAGTGCTACGGAAAAGAACTGCAAACAGAATTTTATACCCATCATTTGAGAGTTTGGGAAAAATACTTTTTCAGACGAAGACTAAGAGTTAAAAACCCAGAGTCTCACTGAAAGATCTACCAAAGGGTATATTTCAACAGAAAAAGTGAGTCCAGAAGGAAGGCCTAGGGTCTAACAACAGTGGTGAGCACAAACTAATAAAATTCCAGCAAATTTGCTCTTTAATACTAAGAATTCATTTTCATAGACTTTCTATAACTGAGTAACAGAGGCAGTGTAATAGATTATAAGAAATATTTTTTAAAAAACAATTATGTACTTTTGAACAAACTAAAATTCTTTTAAATTTGCATATCCAATTGCAGATGAACTTCTAAAATCTTGCAGTTTTATATTTGTTAAAACAATGGCTAGGTTTTCTTTTTTAACTCAAAATCCCATAGATATTATTTGAATAACTAAGGATTGACATAGCAATGATTGTGAGGATGGCGCAGGACTGGGCAATATTTCGTTCTGTTGTACATAGGGTGGAAACCAGCTCGTAACAACAATAAGGATTAACTTTAGTATTTTGTCTTATAGAATAAGGTCCTTATACTTGGATATAGAATGAAGTTCCAAGTTGTACTTCACTTACTCTGTAGTCATTTTACCTTCCCTTAATCTCTCTGCTGAGAGCAGTACTTGGCACACAGTAAATGCTATCTGCATATGTGTTATGATGTTCATTCTTTCCCTTCACGTAGTTCTGCTCACGGTTTAAATGATTACATCTGTCAGGAGCATTGTTAAATTTTCATCTCTATTTATGAAGTCTTTCAAATACCAGTCTCATCCTTTGGCTGCCAGCTAGATTCTGTTGAAAGTGTCCTATTGTGATTTCTAGATGATCATCTAAAAAGCAGTAGCCCTTATTCTCTTCACCTTCCAATGTCAAGGGGCATCTCCTTCTTACTCCCTTATTTCTGTTAATAGTATTACAGATCCCCTAGGTTGAAATCCCATACCATCTTTCACTCCCGTGACCTCCGCATATTCAGTTAGTCGCCAGATTGCATCAAGTCTTGCTTTTGTGTTACCTGTTGTCATCTAGCTGCTGCCGCTTCTGTTGAGGATCTTATTGCTGCCTGGACTATTTCAGTAGCTTTCTAAATGTTCATCGCCTCACTTTTCTAAATCATCATTGCCTGTAGGATAAAGTTTAAATTCTTTGGTTGGACATTCAAGCCTTCTTTAATTTTGTACTGTATTAGGTAAGGTTGCATTCAATTGCAGGGAGCAAAATGTCTGGTGGTAGATTATTACCGACATTGATTCAGCTGCTTAAGAAGAAAGTTTGGTTTCCTCTCGGCCTATCCTTCATGGTTGTCTCTTGATTTTAAGGTGATTTCCTGACCCCAGATTCATGCTCATGTTCAGGTAGGAAGAAGGTGAAGGGGAAAAAGGATACATGCCAGCTAAATCCATCTCTTCTTAAGGTGCAGTCCTGGAAGAAGTACCCATCAGCTTGCTCTGAAATCTCATTTGCTGAAACTGGTTCAGATGGCTGTCCATCTACAGGAAAGTATAGTTTTTTTGTTGGGCACGTTGCTTTCCCAACAAAATTAGGGTTCTGTATCAAGGAGGAAAGGCGAATATGCATACTGGGTAGGCAGCTAACAGCTTGGCAAAGTATCCTTCTTTAATCTTTTGCTCGATGGTACAATGTTTCAGATACTTCACTTCAGCCCAACAAATTACTGAACATATGTTGTACCTTCTGTCTTTGTATTCTTCAGCACAGTTCCACTCTCCTGGATTGTCCTTCCTTCTCCATCCATCCAAACCCAATCTGTGTTCAAGATTAGTTTTAAATCTGATCTCCTCAAATAAAGTTCATCATGTCCTCCCAGCTTGAAATTTTATTTTACAATAAGCAATTGCTAGAGTAATTCATTTGTTGAGTAATCATGTTGCTTTATGATGTCTCCTCTTTTGTCTGTAAATGATTTTATTTGTTGGGTTTATTAGTGTTTTATATATCTATAGTGGAGTCCCTCAGGTTGTAAACTTGAGTTTTATGATCCTTGTCCATAGAAAACTTTAATCTGTCTATGATGTCTTATACTGTATTTTGTATGTAGTAAGTATAAATATACAATATTTGTTCAGTTAATGGGTTCGACACAGTTGCTGCCGTCAAGACTTCTTTGTATGAAAGACACCTTATCAATATCACTTTCATTTGTAACTTTATTGTTTTCGTCTTACAGGCCAATGTTCTGAAAAAGATTCTGCATGGGAATGGCTTGCCTTACAGTGACAGACATGGAAGGAGCATCTGCATCTCCTGTACATCAGAATGGTGACATTCCTGGCACTGCAAATACTGTGAAGCAGACAGAGCCAGTCCTTCAGGTGTATCTTTACCATTCCCTTGGGAAAGCTGAAGAAGATTACCTGAGGTTTCCAACTGGGGAGTATGTTGCTGAAGAAATTTGTGTTGCTGCTTCTAAAGCTTGTGGTAAGTATTGAAAAAAAAACAATATTTTTCTTCTTATTAATACATCATTGCTTTAATTATACCACTCTAATAAAACGTATAATGGATTATTCTTATTTTTGATCCTCGTGTGACTGAGAGGTGTGCTTTCCCAAGTGTAAAGAATGAGATCATCATTTGGGTAGAATTTAAAGTGAATTTGCTTTGGGCTAGGTATCAAAACAAATTTAACCCCATAAATGTTTTCTGAGCAGTAAGGTAACCAAAGAATCTTCTTAGTGGATATCTCATGGCATAAGATAATTTTAAAGCTAGATCCTGAGAACAGCATTAAAGCAAAATACAAATATCTTGAAATATGTATGCATTTGATTTAAATTCTTGATTAAATATCGTAGTTGATACTGACAGCTTTTGAAAATCCTATCTGTGTTTCCTTATATGTACTTTTCTCTTATTTGGTGCATGTTGAAATCATTTTTATTCTTTTTTTTTTAATTGTGCTTTAAGTGAAAGTTTACAGTTCAAGTCAGTTTCTCATACAAACATTTGTACACGCATTGCTATGTGACCCTAGCTGCTCTCCGTTTAATGTGATGGCACGCTCCTCTTTTCTACCCCAGATTTCCTGTGTCCATTCAGCCAGCTCCTGTCCCTTTTTGCCTTCTCATCTCACCTCCAGACAAGAGCTATCCATTTAGTCTTCTGTATCTACTTGAGCTAAGAAGCACTCTCTTCACGAGTATCATTTTACGTCCCATAGTCCAGTCTAATCTTTGTCTGAAGAATTGGCTCTGGGAATGGTTTCAGTTCTGGGCCAACAGAGAGTCCAGAGGCGATGCTTTCCGGGGTCCCGCCAGTCTCAGTCAGACCATTAAGTCTGGTGTTTTTACTACAGTTTGAGTTCTGCACCCCACTTTTCTCCTGCTCTGTCAGGGACTCTCTGTTGTGTTCCCTGTCAGGACGGTCATTGGTGGTAGCCAAGCACCATCTAGTTATTCTGGTCTCAGGCTGATGGAGTCTCTGGTTTATGTGGTTCATGTGGCCCTTTCTGTCTCTTGGGGCAATATTTTCCTTGTATCTTTGGTGTTCTTCATTCTTCTTTGCTCCAGGTGGGTTGGGACCAATTGATGTAGCTTGGATGGCCGCTTGCTCGCTTTGAAAACCCCAGATGCCACTCACCAAAGTGAGATGCAGAACATTTTCTTAATAAACTTTGTTATGCCAGTTGACCTAGATGTCCCCTGAAACCAAGGTCCCAGATGCCCACCCCTGCTACTCTGTCCCTTGAAATGTTTGGTTGTACTCAGGAAACGTCTTAGCTTTTGGTTTAGTCCATTTGTGCTGACTTTCCTTGTATTGTGTGTTGTCCTTCCTTCCACCTAAGATAATTCTTATCTACTGTCTAGTTGGTGAATACCCCTTTCCCTCCCTCCCCACCCTCTTAACCGTCAAAGAATGTTTTCTTCTATGTATAAACATTTCTTGAGTTCTTATAATAGTGGTCTCGTACAGTATTTGTCTTTTGGCAGCTGACTAATTTCACTTAGCATAATGCCTTCCAGATTCATCCAATGTATGAGATGTTTCACAGATTCATCGCTGTTCCTTATCATTGCATAGTATTCCATTGTGTGAATATACTGTAATTTGTTTGTCCGTTCATCCGTTGATGGGCATCTGGGTTGTTTCCATCTTTTTGCTATTGTAAACAGTGCTGCAGTGAACATGGGTGTGCATGTATCTATTTGTGTGATGGCTCTTATTTATTGGGATATATTTCAAGGAGTGGGATTGCTAGATCATATGGTACTTCTATTTCTAGCTTTTTAAGGAAGCTCCAAATCGATTAGAAATCATTTTTTATTCTTGAGATGGGATTATATTACCTCACTATAGCCTGTCCAAAACTGTGGACCATGGAACTCTTTCTGTGGAGCTGACACATTTTACTGGGCCACTGAGATCACTGTAGTACCTGTTACCATGGTACCTGACTTTTTCAATTGTGCTTTTAATAGAAAGATTAGTTGATATCTGTTTTTACTTTGTTTTTTTTTAAGAATAGTAGTATGATTTTAGTCCTAGAGATAACTTTCTTACAGATAGTATTTATAAGAATAACATTAATTTATCCTGTTTTATTGAACAAAGTAGATGAGGTTAGCTGGTTAGTATAGGTCAGAATAACTATTAAATGAAGTTGGAGGAAATGATTTTTGCATTTCCAATTTTGAAACAGGACATGAAAATACAACAAAACTCACTTAACACTGATTGCAAGATGACCAGTTTAAGTTAGTAAATAGTATACATTTATTTGGAGCCTTGGTGGTGCAGTGGTTAAGAGCTGCGGCAAGCTATGACTGCTAACCAAAAGGTCGGCAGTTTGAATCCGCCAGCCGCTCCTTGGAAACCCCATGGGACAGTTCCACTCTGTCCTATATGGTTGCTATGAGTCGGAATCAACTAGATGGCAACAGATTTGGTTTATACATTTGTTTAAATGAATGTGCTTGTATTATTTTAAGTATAATTCTTAAATTACTAGCATGATTCCCAAGGAATTTTTTAAGTTGAAATGACTCATTTTTAAGTAACAGTGCCTACCTGTACCCAATCTATAGCAATAGTCTCTTAAGATTAGTTGATAAAAAATTTAGGTTAATTTCTCACACAGTCTTTATTATACCATTAATTTGTTTATTAATTTATATTGCTAAATCATCGTATATTCTCCACAGGTGTCTCTTCTAGATACTTATTTTTAAATAATCGTGTATAATATTTTATAATTTTTAAGTCCAAGGAACCTGGGTACAGGTTTTCCTAGCATATATGCAATACTTTTGACTGTCTTAGATTTGGAGTCCTGGTGGCGCAGTGGTTAAGAGCTCGGCTGCTAACCAAAAGGTCAGCAGTTTGCATCCACCAGCTGCTCCTTGCAAATCCTATGGGTCAGTTCTACTGTGTCCTTTAGGGTTGCTATGAGTTGGAATCAACTTGACAGCAACGAGTTTGGTTTTTTTGATCTTAGATTTGCTTCTTTTAGAGTTTCTATAGAAAGTCTAAGGAGCCCTGGTTGCACAGTGGTTAAAGTGCTTGGCTACTAACCTAAAGGTTGGAGGTTCAAACCCACCAGCCACTCCACGGGAGAAAAATGTGGCAGTCTGCTTCTGTAAAGAGTACAGCTTGGGAAGCCCTATGGGGCTGTTCTCCTCTGTCCTATATAGTTTCTGTGAGTCGGAATCGACTCAATAGCAATGGATTTTTTTGTTTTGTTTTGCTTATAGAAAGTCTACCCCTCTAAAAGATCTCTGGCAAAGTACTGTACCAAAAAAAAAAAAAAAACCCTATTGCCGTCAAGTCGATTCCAACTCATAGCGACCCTACAGGACAGAGTAGAGCTGCCCCAAAGAGTTTCCAAGGAGCACCTGGTGTATTCAAACTGCAGACGCTTTGGTTAGCAGCCGTAGCACTTAACCACTATACCACCAGGGTTTCCTAAAGTACTGTACACACCCATAATTTCTTTCTATTGCAAATAAACTTCGCATTGCACTTGAAACAGCCTAATAGAATATAGCTTTTAAGAAGCTACAAATCCTGAAAGACATCTCTAAAACTACTATGGCAAGTGTTTCAAAGTACCTATATTCCCGACTCTTTCAGACATAGTTCAAATTAAAAAGAAATCCTGCAAATGCTCTATTTCACTTTAATGACAGTTTTTAACTCAGTCCTTACTAAGGCCTGTTTAAATGCTCAGCTACTCTGTTCAGTCTTTGATAATTTGTTACCTAACAAAGGCAGGAAGTAAGTGACAGGCACAGAGCATGTGAGGTTTAACCACCATCCTTTCACATCTTATTTATAGCATTCTTAATGTGAGAAGTTGAGGGAAGATAAGCTGTGGAGCACAACTTGCCCTTCTTGTTCTTTCTTTTCAATAATGTTAAAGTTCTAGTTGCATTAAATGAATGGGAGGCTGAGAGAGAAGAAACAATGTGAAAAGAGGAAATGAATGATCAGAGATGTAAACTATTTACAGTGAGTTTTTTAGGCATTAAGCTCCATTCTCCTTTCTTTGGCTTTGGTAAATCCTTTTTTTTTCTTTCTCCCTTGACACAAAAGCAGAGGTGAGTTCAGGAGGCTGCTCTGTACCTTTGTCATAGTTTGTTTTAGGAAAAGCAAGTTGCTTCCCTTTTTAATGCTGGAGACCCATCCAGTTACTGAGAGCTACTGTTGATACAGCTGTTTAAAATTATGGATATGAAGACTACATAACAACAAAGAAAAATACTTTTAATGTTGGATTTAAAAACCTTAAGAAATGGCAGGTACTCTTTGGTTATAATGCTTTAAACCAAGCAAAATCCTATTTTTTTTTTTTAAAAGATTAGAAGGAAATCTAGTATACCTAAATATTAATGGTTGTTGTGTTAAATTGGTGAGATTTGGGTGATATTTTTTCCCATACCTTTTTATAAGTATCTGGAAATATAATTATTTTACTTCATAATGGAAAAATAAATTATTTTTAAAATACCATATCATTCAGACTGTGAACTAGGAGAGCCATATGTATAGTTGATACTCCTTATGGATTCATATAGTTTACTATGTTTGGAATGGCTGACTCTCTACCACTAGCATAGTCTTAATTGCTTGTCAAGACCAGGTTATGTTATTGCCTCAGTTCAGTTGCTTTTCCATCCCTACGTGACTTAGTTATAGAACTTGTCTCTTTGAATTTTGGATATTTGTCTGTGTCTTTTTTTTTCTTTTTGAAGATACAGTCAGTTCTACCATAACGTGACATATGTGTTCCTAAAACTCACTGTGCTTTGCAAAATTGTTCAGTAGAAACCACAGGGCTTATGGGAAAAATGGGGTTAGGGGCAGAACCCTCAAAAACTTTGTGACTTTTTTTTTTTTAAAAAAGGACAAAAACCAAATAAGAACAGAACAGTTTTATACACTAAATAGCTAAGAATTATATAAATGCTGCAATAAATATGGTAATTTATCTTGAAAAAGACCTGAAGTTTGCTTGTAGAAGTGGACATTGGAAAGGTTGCAGCTTGTGAGTTATTGTGAAGTGGTGGAAGGATGGCTGAAATCAGATGGAAAGTTGTAGTACACATGTGGAGGAGTGAGGCTCATAACACACTTGGTAAACTGAGGTAGCTGGTAGATGTTTGCTCCATGTATATTTTCGTTTTGGATCCTAGACCGAAAGAGTACCTCCTGTTTGAGACATGATGTTCTCATGGTGGAAGGCAGGAAAACACGAGAGCTGCCGCAAACTTCAAATACTTCCTAATGCCTCTGCTTGGAAACAGAGCACACTGTCACTTTTTTTTTACTGAATGATTTTTTTTTAAATTCTACTTTAGATGAAGGTTTACAGAATGAACTAGCTTCTCATTGAACAGTTAGTACACATATTTTATGACATTGGTAAACAAACCTACATCATGTCAACACTCTGTTCTCGACCATGGGTTCCCTATTACCAGCTTTCCTGTCCCCTCCTGCCTTCTAGTCCTTGCCTCTGGGCTGGTGTGCCCCTTTAGTCTCGTTTTGTTTTATGGACCTGACTAATCTTTGGATGAAGGGTGAACCTCAGGAGTAACTTCATTACTGAGCTAAAATGGTGTCCAGGGGCCATACTCTCGGGATTTCTCCAGTCTGTATCAGACCAGTAAGTCTGGTCTTTTTTGTGAGTTAGAATTTTGTTCTATATTTTTCTCCAGCTCTGTCCAGGGCTCTCTATTGTGATCCATCTCAGAGTAGTCAGCCGGGCACCGTTTAGTTGTACTGGACTCAGTCTGGTGGAGGCTGTGGTAGTTGTGGTCCTTTAGTCCTTTGGACTAATGTTTCCCTTGTATTTTTAGTTTTCTTCATTCTCCCTTGCTCCCAAAGAGGTGAGACCAGTGGAGTATCTTAGATGGCTGCTCACAAGCTTTTAAGACCCCAAACGCTACTCACCAAAGTAGAATGTAGAACCTTGTCTTTATCAACTATAAGCTAATTGAGCTAGCTGTTCCCCAAGACCATGGTCCCCACAGCCCTCAGCCCCGTAATTCGCTCCCTTAGGGAGTTTGGATGTATCTATGGAGCTTCTATGACCTTGCCTTGTACAGGGTGTGCTTGCTTTGCCAGTATTGTGTACTGTCTTACCCTTGACCAAAGTTGCCACTATTGTCTATTTAGTGTTTTCTCATCCCCACCCTTCCCCTCCCTTTTAACCATCAAAGATTGTTTCTTTTTGTGTGTAAACCTTTTCATGAGTTTTTCTAGTAGAGCACACTATCACTTCTGCTGAGAGTTCTCTGGCCAAACCAACTCATATGACCAAGTCAGTATCCGTGCTTGTTTCAGTCTTTGCCTCCGTTTTTATTGACTTGTTTGTCTTTTTATTATTAATTTACAAAAGCTCTTTATATATGAGTTGGGTATATATGTTGTGAATGTCTTCTCAGTTTGTGGCATGCCTGTATACTCTCTTATATGGTGTGTTTTGATGAGCCAAAGTTATTAATTTTAATGAAGTCCAGTTTATCAATTTTTCTTTTATGGTTGGTGCTTTTGGTGACTTGTCTGAGAAATATTTTCGTATCCCAAAGTTATGAAGATATGTTCCTAACTTTTTTCTAGAAACTTGATTAGTTTACCTTTCACATTCAGGTCTATAATCTATCTCATATTAATTTTGAAATTTGGTGTGAAGTAATGGTCATATGTGTTTTCTGGTTGCACAGAGGGCGAGTTCAAACTTCCCCTCCCCTCAAATTGTTTAGATGTTGAGGCTGATAACATCACACACGCACCAAGAGGGTCTGAAAAAGTTTATTACTCATATACTGAGATATTGTGGAGAGAACAGGGTAAGTATCCATACTGGTCCAAAATGGCTTGAAAAAGGGAAGGAGCAAGTGGCTTTGGTGTTTACTGTGGTTAGGAGATGGGGCCAGAATGAGGGATCCCATGCATGTGCTGGGATTTGTGTGCTTTGAGCTGGTGTCAAGGGATGGAATACACAAGCTGTTTTAGTGGCTTGCCCAGATGTAGCCAAGAAGGGAAGGGGGAAGGGTGGGGCTTAAAAGTTGTCAGCAGTTAAACATCAAAAATGAAGTCAGGCACTATTATAATTCACCCTGGTGTTTGATGAATGAAATGTACCATGTTTCATGTGATTGAATTTGAACTTGTTTAAGTAAGCCATTATAGCTTTCTTTGAGGCTACAGCTTGAGTCTGGTAAGGGAGGTGAAACCTCTATTGAATGCCTTGTTCAAGAGCCCAGTATTTTGGAATAACATAGAATCTCTAATTCCTTATGTGCTTTCATCTCATTTATTACTTCTTCATAATCCTTTACCCTACTTGTCCTTCTAGCTAAATGATTTACCTCTTTTCTGTCAAACTAAACCCATTGCCATCGAGTCGATTCCAGTCATAGTGACCCTATAGGACAGAGTAGAATTGCCTTATAGGGTGTCTAAGGCTGTAATCTTTACAGAAGCAGACTGCCACATCTTCTGCAGGGCAGCTGGTGGTTTTGAACCCCTGACCTTTTGGTTAGCAGCTAAGCACTTTAATCACTACGCCATCAGGGCTAACTAACTCTCTGTCCTGTACTTCTGTGTGTGTGTGTGTTTTACTTTTTATTATCATTGCACTTACCCTCTTGAATTATAGTTCTCCAGTGACTTCTTTATCTCCTCTGCTACATTGTAAGATCTTTCAAGTTAGGCACTATCTTTAATTTCCGATACCCTACTTGTGCCGGTTATAGGATGGGAACTCTGTTAACATTAGTGGAATGATGAGTCATCTTTCTCTAGAATGATATGGAACTGAATCAGAATTCTGGTAATTGCTTGGAAAAGAAAAACACATAGAAATGATTTTAATAATAAGGATCGACAGAATTTGGACATGGTATATAGGAAAAGAAAGGGAGTTAAAAATGACTCAGGTTTCTTTGAAGTTCTGTCTTTTTTATATAATGTGTATATCTCAAATCGTTCCACAACTCACCTGGTCTTCGGTCATTAGAGATGGTCTCTAAATTCAGGTGGGATATACTCAAGGTCATATTTTGGCTCTCGTGGACTTATTCTAATTTTCTTCAGCTTCAACTTGAACTTGCATGTTAGCAATTGATGGTCTGTTCCACTGTTGGCCCCTGGCCTTGTTCCTGATGATATTGAGTTTCTCCATCATGTCTTTCCACAGATGTAGTTGATTTGATTCCTGTGTGTTCTATCTGGTGAGGTCCACATGTGTAGTTGCTGTTTACGTTGTTGAAAAAAGATATTTGCAGTGAAGAAGTCATTGGTCTAGCAAAATTCTGTTATGCAGTCTCCAGTGTCATTTCTGTTAACCAAGGCCATATTTTCCAACTATTGATCCTTTTTCTTTGTTTCCAACTTTTGCATTCCAGTCACCAGTAATTATCAATGCATCTTAATTGCATGATTGGTCAATTTCAGACTATAGAAGTTGGTAAGATCTTCAGTTTCTTCATCTTTGACCTTAGTGGTTGGTGTGTAAAAATTTGAATAATAGTCATCTTAACTGATCTTCCTTGCAGGCATATGGATATTCTCCTATCACAGTGTTGTACTTCAGGATAGATTTTGAAATGTTCTTTTTGATGATAAATGTAACACCATTCCTTTTCAGTTTTTCATTCCTGGCATGGTAAACCATGTGATTGTCTGAATCAAAATGGCCAGTACCAGTTCATTTCAGCTCACTGATGCGTAGGATATTGATGTTTATGCATTCCATTTTTGACAATTTTCAATTTTCCTAGGTCCATACTTTGTACAGTTCACTTTCCGATTATTAATGGATGTTTGCAGCTGTTACTTCTCATTTTGAGTCATGCCACATCAGCAAAGGAAGGTCCCGAAAGCTTGACTTCATCCATGTCATTAAGTTTGACTCTACTTTGAGGAGACAGCTCTTCCCCAGTCATATTTTGAGTGCCTTCCAACCTGAGGGGCTCATCTTCCAGCACTGTGTCAGACAGTGTTCCATTGCTATTCATAAGGTTTTCACTGGCCAGTTCTTTTCAGAAGTAGACTGCCAGGTACTTCTAGTCTGTCTTAGTCTGGAAGCTCTGCTGAAACCTATGCACCAGAGGTGACCCTGCTGGTATCTGAAATACTGGTGGCATAACTTCCAGCATCACAGCAACATTCAAGCCACCACAGATGAGTTGTGGAATGACATCAAGAACATCATACATGAAGAAGGCCTCATACATGAAGAAATCTAAAGGTCGTTAAAAAGACAAGAAAGAAAGGAAAGCCCAAAATGAATGTCACAAGAGACTCTTAAATTTGCCCTCAAACTTAGACTAGCTAATGTGAATGGAAGAAATGATCACGTAAAAGAGCTGAACAGAAGATTTCAAAGGGTGGCTCAAGAAGACCAAGTAAAGTATTACAATGAAATGTGCAAAGACCTGGAGTTAGAAAACGAAAAGAGAAGAACACATTCAACATTTCTCAAGCTGAAAGAACTTAAACGAATAATTTCTTTTATAAGGATCAGCACAAAGCTGGTTCCTATGAGGCAGAGGTTAAAGATGCCCCACATGTCCAACCTTTCCAAACTGCTGTACCACTCCATCATCTCTCACATCAACTGTTTCCTCTCCCTTCAGTATTCCCTCCGATCTTTGGGTTCGCTAGTTCACTGCCACGTCTCACAGAACTCACAAACCATATAAAGGAAATGGCTCACACAGTTGTGGAGGCTGGCAAGCCCCAAATCTGTGGGTCAGGCGTAGGCTTCTGACCCACGTGACTATAGGGACCGACGAACCCAAACTGGCAGTTCAGACGACAGGCTGCTGATTCACAGGGCTGAGGAAGCTGGCAAATCAGCTCAGATGATGGAGGCTGGTGAATCCCAGAATCGTCAGGTCAGACAGCAGGCCTCTGGCTCAAGTCCCAAGAATTGGAGGTCAATCGATCACAAACTAGACGCAGGATCCAGTTGCAGAGAGAAAGAGAGGCTTGCCAGGACACAGACGTATATCTTAGATGCAGGTCACATCCCAGGGAAGGGCATAACTTGAGTAAAGGTGAGACTTGAGTCACGCCCTCCTAGAAGGCTGTGACCCAAGACACACCCTATACCAATCCTGCCTCATCAACATGTAGAGGTCAGGATCCACACACATAAAATGGAGGACAACTGTACAATATTGGTAATCATTGCCTAGCCAAGTTGTCACATAATCCCAACCATCACAGGTTCCATAGATGTTATTTCCATGGTCCCACTCAATCACTGTGTGTGAGTCACAAAGACCATGGCTAGAAGGGCCATAGTAAGTAATTCATTGCACTGCAGAACTGAAGAAAAAAATTCAAGCCTTGAGTTGCAATATTGAAGGATTCTATGGGGAAAATATTGAACGATGCAGGAAGCATCAAAAGAAGATGGAAGGAATACACGGAGTCACTGTACCAAAAAGAGTTGGTTGACATTCAGCCATTTCATGAGTAGTATATGATCAGGAACTTATGGTACTGAAGGAAGAAGTCCAATCTTCACTGAAGACGTTGGTGAAAAACAAAGCTCCAGGAATTGACAGAATACCTACTGAGATGTTTCAACAAATGGATGCAGCGCTGGAAGTGCTCTCTTGTCTATGCCAAGAAATTTGGAAGACAGCTTCCTGGCTAACTGACGGGAAGAAACCCACATTTGTGCCCATCCCAAAGAAAGGTGATCCAACAGAATGTGGAAATTACCAAACAGTATCATTAATGTCACACACAAGTAAAATTTTGCTTAAGATCATTCAAAAATGGTTGCAGCAGTACATTGACAGGGAACTGCCAGAAATTCAAGCAGGATTTAGAAGATGAAGTAGAATGAGGGATGTCCTTGCTGATGTCAGATGGATCTTGGCTGAAAGCAGAGAATACCAGAAAGATGTTTACCTGTGTTTTATAATCTGTGCAAAGACACTCGACTGTGTGGATCATAACAAATTATGGATAATATTGTGAAGAATGGGAATTCCAGAACACTTAATTGTGCTCATGCGGAACCTGTACATAGACCAGGGGGCAGTCATTTGGACAGAACAGGGGGATACTATGTGGTTTAAAGACAGGAAAGGTGTTTGTCAGAGTGGTATCCTTTCACCATACTTAGATTCAGTTTGTATGCTGAGCAAATAATCCTAGAAGCTGGACTCTATGAAGAAGAACACGGCATCAGGATTGAAGGAAGACTCATTAACAACCTGTGTTATGCAAACAATACAGCCTTGCTTGCTGAAAGTGAAGAAGACTCGAAGCACTTACTGATGAAGTTCAAAGACTACAGCCTTCCGTATTGATTACATCTCAACATAAAACAAAAATCCTCACAACTGAACCAATAAGCAATATCATGATAATAAACAGAGTAAAGATTGAAATTGTCAAGGATTTTGTTTTACTTGGATCCACAATCAGCACCCATGGAAGCAGCAGTCAGGAAATCAAACAAGTATTGCGTTGGGCAGATCTGTTGCAAACGATCTCATTGAAGTGTTAAAAAGCAATTATTTCACTTTGAGGACTAAGGTGCTCCTGACCCAAGCTATGGTATTTTTCAGTTGCTTCATATGCTTGTGAAAGCTGAACAATGAATTAGGAAGACCAAAGAAGAATTGATGCCTTTGAATTATGGTGTTGGTGAAGAATATTGAATGTACCGTGGACTGCCAGCAAAACGAAGAAATCTGTCTTGGAAGAAGTACAGCCAGAATGCTTCTTCGAAGCAAGAATGGTGAGACTTTGTCTCACATACTTTGGATATGTTATCAGGAGGGACCAGTCCCTGGAGAAGGACATCATGCTAGGTAAAGTAGAGGGTCAGCGAAAAAGAGGAAGACCCTCAATGAGATAGATTGATACAGTGGCTGCAACAATGGCTTAAGCATAGTAATGATTGTGAGGATGGCACAGGACCAGGCAATGTTTCATTGTGTTGTATATATGGTCGCTATGAGTTGAAACCAACTTGATGGCACCTGACAACAACATATCTCAAATACAATTGTCACTGCCTTTTCTTCCTTTCTAGGAATTGACATGAACTACTAAGAAAAAAAAAATAGAATAAGTATAATGTATAATTACAGTTTTGGAACAAGGAATCGGTATGACTAAATATGACTATGTATGGTCTTTCATCATTTGTCTGCAGGGCTAATGTAGCAATTTTTCTTTTGGTGTGTATTCTCTTTTTTCTGACCTCTTTGTGCCAGTTGATGTGAATGCACATTCATTTTCCTATTTTGATACCTATAATTAAGGTATGGAGTCTTATGTTAAAAAAATGTTATTCATCATTAAAAAGATAACCTGATGATTCAGGAATTCCAGTTTTGTATAATTGCTCAATTATTTGAAAATCATTTTTTTTTCCAAGATTCTTGTCATCATATGCTAAGAATAATGATTGCATATAAAATTTTATTTGGATGATTACTTTTACACTAAATGCTGGCTTTTTTGTAAGGTTTTCTTCCCAATGTTTTCTCTTCCCTAGGTAATCTCATATCACGTCTTTTAAAGGCTCCTTCCTGAGGCGTTGCATCTCCCGCTTGTGTTTCATGTGCATCTGAAACACTAGCTATACCAAATATTTTCTAGGTAGAGGAGAGGTAGTACCTTCTAGATAGAAGTAGACACAGAGGGATAGGATTATGATCATAACTCCTTGATTAAGTAGATGAGTATATTGAAATTTTCAAGTCTAACCTTTTTTCAGTGCACTTTTAGTCTAGATCAAAATAATACTCAGATAAAATAATTATTTGTCAAGTTATTTGAATGGCATTATTTCCTATCCTCTTAAGGTTATTTTAAAATCTGTATGTTATCATTATCTATAGTTTGAAGATGATTTACAGGGTAGACCTTTGTTTTGGTGTTGTTTAGTACCTCCCCTTTTTTAAATTTTTCTTTCTTTTTGTCATTTAATTGTCATTAAATAAAAATTAATTCTTTTATAGAATGAAGTTTCTTTTCCACTGTACTCCTGCCTTCTTTTCCCCCTATCTTCATCATTTAGTCATATATGGGAACACAGTTCACACACATACACACATACACATACAGAGAGTCATTAAGATTTTGGGGTCATTATTTTATAAAGTGGGGTTATATTATATACCTGTAATCTACTAGTGTCAGACCTCATCTACATTCAGGAGGAGGGATGAGAATCACCATCAGCCCAAAGCTGATTCCTTCGAGATGGAGGTCAGTCCCAACTTTTTCACCTTCTCTGATACCAGCTGTCTTCCCCATGGCCGTCTCTACTTCTCTGCTAGGTTCAATAATTCATTGTAATGGCCACACAGAACTCACAGACCATATTCACGATTATGTGATTTATTTGGAAAGTAGTAGGCTATACAACTCGGGATTAGGATGAACTTGGAAGTAACAGGATACAACTCAGGAGACAAGATACAGTTTTTTAGTCAGGACAGCTTCCAGCCAAGACAGCTCTCAGCTGCTTCTCGGCCATGCCCTCAGGCAGGCAGCCCTTCTCTCTGCTATGCCTACCATTGGGCCTTCTCTTGGCCTCTAACCTGTTCGGGTGGGCAAGTGTTACAGCTCTTTAGCTGCGCCAGCAAGTGCCCAGAGACACTCCACTCTGCCAGCAAGCCTTGTGCCCAAAGGCGCTCAGCTCACTCTTGCTCTGTGGGTCAGCAAGCCCACTGCAGCAGCCTTGCACCAGTCTCCTGGTTGCTGCCGATCGTGCTGCTCCACTGTCTCGTGCCATCTCTTGCCGTTTTCAGTGTTACAGCTCTCTCTGTCTCCTGGGTCTAGGAGATTCTCAGCACAGGGACCCTGGGTCCAAAGGACGCACTGTGCTTCAGCTCTTCTTGATGGTAGTGAGGTCCCTCTCAACCTTTGTGGAACTGGCCCTTATGTAAGCCTATTCCTTGTCAATTTCAAGGCATAGTCTTCCCACCAGACCGAGAACTAACCAGTCCCCTATGTAGGCCACACTCACTTAATTTGTGTGGTAAATTGACCAATTCCTACAAGGTCACTTAATCATATTGGGCAGTTTTAAATACCCTATTTGCATAATAGACTGACCAGTCCCTTGCAAGATTGTAGCCCAGTAAATCATCTTGGCAGAACTACAAACCCAAGTCCAAAAGGATATATATAAAGAGAAATCCATTGCACTGCAGTACCCTTGTGTGCTTCTTGGTTTTTCTCATTAAACACACACACACACACACACACACACACACACACACACTGTGAAAAATCTATTCGAGCCAGTTTGGGACTAGCTTATTTTTTTCAGTCGAATTGGTGCAATAGTTTGTGGCATGGATTCTGCTACCACAGTTTCATCAAATCCTCTGCCTTGAATTTACATTTTCTTTGTTTCTGTTTCCTTATCACTACAAACAGTACTGTAATAAACATCCTTATGCATATATCCTTCGATACTGCAGTTTTAGGAGTACATAGATTGTTGGATTGAAAGATTTTAAAAATTTTTTATAGATATTGCTTTTTGAAAAGTAGATAAGTATTGTTTTCTCAGAAGCTGTAGTAGCTATAGCCCAGAATGTGCCTTGGAAGACAGGCCTGGCAACCTGCTTCTGAAAAGTCCACAGCCATGAAAACCCTAGGGGACACAGTTCTGCTTTGCACACATGGGGTCACCATGATTCGGAATTGACTCGACAGCAATTGTTTGAGTTTTTTTTGATTTTTAAAATATATTTATAAGTAGACAGTTGTTTTAATCATTCAATTCAAAATTTAAACTTTTGTTGCCAGTATGTCAGTTTGATGTCATTTCTATCTACACTGGAAATAAACAAAAACATCACTAAGAATAAAAATACTTTCATTTTCTATGATGCTTATGTTTTTAAATATATGGGATTTTTAAAACTTAAATAAAGTATGATTTAATTCAAGTATAGTTAGAGAACATGCTATATATGATTATTTTCTGGCATTTGTGAAGACTTGTTTTGAGTCATGGTTGTGTGTGTTCGTGTGTATGTGTATGTATGAGAGAGAAAGAGAGAGAGAATATTTTATATGTACTTGAAAGGAATGTCCATTTTTTAATTGTGTGGTTAGGAGTTTTATGTGCATTTTAGATCAGTGGCCTCCCAAAATGTCTTTGAAAAAATTAGGTACCCCTTGCACATTTAAGTCGACATTTAAAATTTTTTATTTTAAGTTTAAATAGTGCACAGGATATCATTACTCGTGTGTTGTGTAAAACTTGACATTTTGAAGTAAAACAGTTTTTTTGTTCTTTTAAAAGTATCCAGTGACTTCTAAATATTTTAATGATTTAATACCCTCAATATCTATTAAAAAAACAAACAGACACTAATGGACTTTCACCTCCAGTTATGGGAAACTTGAAAACTTGGATCAGTCCTTCTGCAGAGGATGACTAACAAAACTGGATAAATTTTTTTTTTTTTAATCTCTTGATAGGTCACAGAAGTCATCTTCTAAGAAGTAGAAAAATAAAATATAGTTGATTAAGAATTCAGCTGTAAGTGGTGTTGTACCAAAAGATTTGGACTTCTACTTCATTTTGTGCTGATTTTAAGAATTGTTACTTTAACCCCATTACTAATTATAGGTATTTTGTAAGTGTACTTTCAGCTATCTGTAATCGTTTGTCTTTCTGCTTCTTTCCTAGGTATCACACCTGTGTATCATAATATGTTTGCTTTAATGAGTGAAACAGAAAGGATGTGGTATCCACCCAACCATGTCTTCCATATAGATGAGTCAACCAGGCATAATGTACTCTACAGAATAAGGTACTTTCTACAGTAAGATTGTAAAGTGACTCACTTAATGGTGAAAGGGCAAGTGGGAGAAATCATCAAATATATGTTTTAATTGCAAAGTACTTAAATCCAGAGACCAGAACTCATTAGCATTTAATCTTCTTCATTTAAGACTGTCTCTCTATTAGAGGAAGTATCTACAATGAAATGTCTACTTAGAATGGTCTGAGAATAAACCCATTCTGGTGGGACACCATTTTACTACTTATGGTTATAATTAAAGAAGTAAAAGAAGGATGAGGAAGGCCTTTACTAGCAAAACCCTAAATGTTTAGAATATTGCTTGTTTCCTATGAAATTTGATATTTTATACAATAAAATGTCATCTCACATCCCTTCTTTTAGATGAAATGAAGAAAAGATAAGCTATCCAAAATGAGATTTTATATGATTTAAAAAAATCCTTCCTGCCTATTATTTATGGACTATTCTTCATTTCCCTTATTGCATACGTAGGATTGTAACAAAAAGAACATAACCAGTTGCTGCTCAGTTGACTCTGACTCATGGCAACCCGTTAGAGTAGAACTGTCCTCCATAGGTTTTTCAGTGGCTGATTTTTTAGAAGTAGATAACCTGATCTTTCTTCCAAGGTGCCTCTGGGTAAACATGAACCTACAACCTGTCAATTAGCAGTCAAGTATATTAACTGATTGCATCACTCAGGGACTCTGGCTTGTTTAATTCATGTGAAGTCTAGAAATAATCCCTCACATTTATGATCAATTGATTTTTGACAGGAGTGCCAAAACAATTCAGTGAGAAACAAAAAGACTTTTTAACAAATAGTGCTGGGACATCTGGATATCCACATGCAAAAGAACAAAGTTGGACCACTATCTTAGACTATGAAACTCTTAGAAGACAACTGTTGGTCTCTACTCGTATGGAGCAAAAGAGAATGAAGGAAATCAAAGGCTCAAAGAAGAAACTAGTCCATGGGACTAATAGCCCACATGAACCACAGCCTCTTCTAACCTGAGACCAGAAGAACTAGATGGTGCCTGGTTACCACTAGGGACCGTTCTGACCAGGGACACAATAGAAGGTCTCGGAGACAGTGGGAGAAAAAATGCTTAAAAAAGGCCAGGCCTACTGACTGATAGAGACTAGAGGAACTCCCAAGACTGTCGTCGTAAGGTACCCTTTGAACTTGGAATTGAAGCTGTTTCAGCAGGTCACCTTTAGCCAAATAATAGATTGGCTCATAAAATGAACAATATCACCTGTGAGTGATGTGTTCCCTTAAACAATTAACTGTATGATACCAAACAGTCAACGTTTACCCAAAAGCAAAGATGAGAACGCAAGGAGGGGAAGGGAAGTTAGATCAATGGAAACAGAACAAACAGAATGGAAATAAGGAGAAGGCTGACACATTGTAAAAATTGTAGCCAATGGCATGTGTCATGGATTGAATTACCTCCCCCCAAAACTATATGTATCAATTTGAAACTGTCTAAGCTGTTTTGAAACTCTGAATGGATAGAGGAGGGGCAGCAGCAGAGGACCAGCAGCAGCAGAACCAGGAGACCAGCACCAGATGGCGCTGGAGCCAACCATGGAGTGACTATCAAAATTAAAATCTTTTGTGCTTCAAAGGACACTATCAAGAAAGTGAAAAACAACCCATAGAGTTGGTGAAAATATTTACACTATAAAAGCTTTGTATCCAGAATATATTAAGAACTTTTATAGCTCAAGAATAAAAAGACAAAAAGCCCAATTAGAAAATGGGGAGAGGATTTGAATAGACATTTCTCTAAAGATGACATATACAAATGGCCAATTAGCACGTGAAGAGATGTTCAACATCAGTAGTCATTAGGGAAATGAAAGTCAAAACTACAATGAGATACCACCTCACACCTACTCCAGAAACCAAAACCCATTGCTGTCGAGTCAGTTTCAACTTACAGTGACCCTGTAGGACAGAGTCGAACTGCCCCATAGGGTTTCCAAGACTGAAATCTTTACAGAAGCAGATTGCCAGGTCTTTCTCCTGTGGAGCAGCTGGTGGGTTCGAACCACCGACCTTTGGGTTAGCAACTGAGCGCTTAACCACTATGCCACCAGGGCTCCTTTCACACCCACTAGGATGGCTAAAATTTAAAAAGATAGACAACAACAGGTGTTGCTGAAGATGTGGAGAAATTGGAACCCTCATTTATATTGCTGGTGGGAATGTAAAATGGTGCTGCTGCTTTGGAAAGCAATTTAGCAGTTCCTCAAAAAGCTGCCATAGGACCCTGCAATTGTATTTCTGGTGTATATGCAGGGGAAATGAAAACTTGTGTCCAAAACAAATCCTTGCGTGTGGCTGTTCAGAGCAGCGTTATACATACTAACCAAAAATGGGAACAGTCAAATGTCCATCAACTCATGAATGAAGGAGCAACATGTGGTATATCCATAGAACAGCCTATAGTTCAGTAATAAAAAGGAATGAAATACTGGTACATGCAGCAACTTGAATGAACCTTATAAACATCATGCTAAGCGAAAAGTCAGGCAGAATATGCCGTATATTGTATGATTCCATTTATATGAAATGTCCAGACTAGGCAAATTTATAGAAACAGAAAGATTAATTGTTGCTTAGTGCTGAGGAGTGGGTAGTGGGAATTTGGATGACTGCTCATGGGTACGGAGTTTCTTTTAGGGGAGATAAAATGTTCTAAAAATTAGATTATGGTGATGTTTGTACAACCCTGTGAATATGCTAAAAAGACAAAGTTGAATTGTACATTCCATTGAACTTAGTGGTATGTGAATTATATCTCAATAAAGCTGTTATTAAAAAAATCAATGGTACCTTTTCTTTCTTTGAAGGTTTTAACCTCCATTTCTTCAAAAGAAGCAGTTATTTGTTTTCATACACAATCACCATTTTCAGATTCATCTATTAATCTTAATGGATTTTAACTTTTTAAAAACTTTGTTAATATTTAATTTCTACATCTCTCTGTTTTCTGTTGCTGCTACATGCTATGTATAGAAGAAGATACTATATTGATTTTACATTTACTTACGTTCCTTGTGGAGTCCCTGGGTGAAGGAAATGGTTAACACGCTCAGTTGCTAAGGTTGGTGGTTCAAGTCAGGCCTTGGAAGAAAGGCCTGATGATCTACTTCCAAAAAATTATCCATTGAAAACCCTGTGGAGCACAGTTTCATCCTTACACTCATGAGGTTGCCATGACTTGGAATCGACTTGACAGCTACTGATTTTTTTTTTTTTTAACTGGTTTTATGTTCCTTGTGTTTTATGCCTATGTTATTATCATGGTCTAATCCAAATTTGGAAACCCTGGTTGGTAGTGGTTAAGAGCTATGGCTGCTAACCAAAAGGTTGGCAGTTTGAATCCACCAGGCTCTGCTTGGAAGCTGTATGGGGCAGTTCTATGGGTCGATATGGGCTGGAATTGACTTGACAGCAATGGGTTTGTTTTTGTTTTTTTGGTTTTAATCCAGATTTCCATTTGTCCCCATCTTGTATTCAGCACTGTTAGCTGTGTTTTCTTATTATGAGGTATTACTTTTCAGTATGCTGCAAGTGAATGTGTATACGTATTGTGTTTATATTTGAACTGTTTGGAGGCTGAGTGAGTGCTTTAATTTCTCGTAGGTTTTACTTTCCTCACTGGTATTGTAACAGCGGCAATAGGACCTATCGGCATGGAATATCTCGAGGTGCTGAAGCTCCTCTCCTGGATGACTTTGTCATGTCTTACCTGTTTGCTCAGGTATGATTGTATTACCTCATTTGTACTTGTGTGAAATGATAAATATCTTGCCACTCAGACTATCTCTTAATCAGGAAAAGTTTCACATATGAGAAAATTGCTGTTCCGCCTTGCACAGCAGGTATAGCGAGGTAGCAAAATTGAGGCTTTTTAGTACTAATTTTTAATCCCATGGTTTATGGATAATAGAATCTATCTTATAAGCATTCCTTGATTTGATCCTTTTGGTTTTTCTCTTTTTTATGTTAGTACTTTAGACCATTTTAAGAATTTCACAGTGTGAACTGTTTTACAACATGGTTCATGTAGACATACTAGCTGGACTATAAGACCGTAAAACATCTTTACAGAATTTTTTTTTTTTTTAATTCTTGGGCAATTTGAGACTTAAATAGCGGGTAGTGAAATGTAAAGAAAGTAGGCCAACTGCCTAAAAAGTCAACTACTGTAGTTTGTGTAGCTCTTCATAAGAGGGTGTCTGGATGTTGCTAATAAATCTGAGGGCTACATTTCAGTCGTGTATTAATGCTGTTAGGTGACATTTGTGAGTATTTTATAATACTTTCTTATCTCTCACCTTGATTTAAACGGTAATTGAAATATTTTCTCATTAAATACCTTTCACTTTTATGTGCTGCTGAACTAGTATGAGTGGAAACTAAGGAAAGATGAGAAAACATATTAGTGCTCTTGTATCCCCAAGGTGTCAGATTAAGGAGTTCTAAGCCTGATTTGCTAATATTGTAGGAAGTAACCCCACAGATCCTCATGGCTCAAATTTCCAAGCAGCCTAGTGGTGCTAGTTCAGTTTATGAGCAACAGATTGAAAAATATTTCTTTCCTGGGATATGAGACCAGTCAACTTTTATACAGCTTCCTTTAGTCTCAGAAGCCATTATAAAAAGAGACAGCACTCTGAGAACAGCCTACTGTAGGTTAGGATCTTCTGCTACTTTTATGACTTCAGTATTTTCTTCTGCTGCCACACTGGTTCATTTTGGTGGCATGCTAGTTAAACAACCCAAACCTGTTGCCGTCAAGTCAGTTTTGGCTCATAGTGACCCTATAGGACAAAGTAGAACTGCCCCACAGGGTTTCCAAGGCTGTAATCTTTAAGAAAACAGATTGACGTGCTAGTCAATAATACTATATAATACTATATAGTATTTTTTATTTATGAACCTTACCTTCCCTGCTAGATTTTAGTCTCCTTCAGGGCTGAGACCATGTCTTCTATTTCTTTGTATTCAACACAGCGTTTTAGGATAATGTTTAAACATCATTGGCATAACTAAAGTATTAGGTAGTTTTGATGTAGAAGGTATGATTTGAAGATATAGCAGTGAAATAGGCTGTTGTCATATGTATTCTTTAATTGGGAACCTAATTTAGATCACTTTCCATTTGTATAAGAATTTTTGCTAAAGTTTTGTGATAAAATGATTGAAAACCAAGGGGAGGAGTTTATTTCTAAATGCATATGTTCTAGAAAGTACGACAGATTAAAATAAGTTAAAATACGACAGTAGATTAAAATGAGATAGTGAAACTTATGGTGAGATATTTCCTTCTAATCTTGTCCTTTAGTGGCGGCATGATTTTGTGCATGGATGGATAAAAGTACCTGTGACTCATGAAACACAGGAAGAATGTCTTGGGTTGGCAGTATTAGATATGATGAGAATCGCCAAAGAAAAGGATCAAACCCCACTGGCCATCTATAACTCTGTCAGGTAATTTCCTTATGCAAATCCATGCATATACATGTGAACATTTAGAGTTTTTGTATAACTTAATTTGTACTTTCTGTGTTTGCCCACACATTTGATTTTATGTTAATAAATCATATAGGGGAAAAGTAGCAACACATAAAAAAGTACAACACATACTCTGAGGTCAAAGAAATTATCAAAAGAGTTAGCGTACCACAGAAAATATCATAGATGTTCATTACCTATTTATTACTTGAGTCTTTTATTCTGAAAAGGCAAGGTGAGGTCAGAGGATAGGAGAGAGCACTTGAAGGGTTAATTTCTGATGGTAGATCCTCAAATTGTCTGTATTAATAATGCTGAATCAGTATCTCTCAAATGGTGGTCTGTATTTTACTTGCATTGGAATCACCTGGCGTCCTTATTAAAATGAAAGATTCCCAAGAAAATTCAGTAAATCTGAGGTGAAGCACACGAATATGAATTTTTTTACAAGTGTTCCAGAGGATTCTTGTACAAGTGCTCCACAGTCCGTGTTCTTCAAATAATTCTTCTGCGTATTGATTTTTGAAAATCATGTGTCATATGGTTTTTTTGAAATACTTCTCCTGCAGCCTAGCTTTATGGCTATACAACTTCTTCTCTTTTTAAAGGTCTTTGTGATTATAGGATAGGAGCCCTGCTGGCATAGTGGTTAAGAGCTTGGTGGCTAAGCAAAAGGTTGGCAGTTCAAATCTACCAGCTGCTTCTTGGAAACCCTATGGGGCAGTTGTGCTCTGTCCTATAGGGTCGCTATGAGTCAGAATCAACTTGACAGGAATAGGTTTTTGGTTTATGGTGATTATAAGAATGCTGTGTTTGATTTATTTTTAAGTTTGAAGACTAAATATGTTGTGTATATAACATAGATTAAAAGTTCAAGGATATCCTGAATCTGGTCAAAACTTCCTTCTTCCTTGAAGTCCTTGTTTCAGTAACTGGCTTTAGTCACTCCTTTGCCGAGTGCCTTCAAAGCAAATATATACTCAGTTTGCAGGGTATCAGTTTTTATGTTTCCTTCTTTAAAGTGTTGTTGTTGTGTTTTTAGATGTCTGTTAGGCCTTAACCCAAGGGTGTAGGCCATAGGGTGTGATTTCAGGAACCTACTTCAGTCTAGAAAACCACAAAGTCCAAAGGAATCACTGAATTGTACATGTAAAAAATATTGAAATGGAAAATGTTTCGTTTTTTATATATATATATATACTTAACACAATATAAAAAAAGAAAAAAGTCCAAAGGAAAACCACAAACCTTTCTGTTTTCCATTCACTCAGATAAGGATTCCTGTAAGAGGATCTTTTCAAGGAAGAAGTTAGAGAGACTCATGAGTTTGATTTGACACATGGTTTGAGATGTTTCTGAAACATTCAGGTTAAATGAGTAGATTGACTAAATTTGGGACTATAGGATATGGGTCTGGAATTTAGAAGTCAGGACTAGAGATCGAATGTCTAGAGAATACCGATAAGAAGAGAAGAGGGCCTATAATTGAGTCCTGGGGAACTCCAGCGTTTAATCACCAGGTAAAGGCAATGAAGACTGAGAAGGAAGAGCCAAAGAGATGGGAATAAAAGCAGGAAAACTACGGGGAGAGAGTTTCATGGAGGGAATGAGCAACAATGTTGAATACTGTTGAAGAGTGACAAGTAAAATGAACATGGATATTTGGTTTTAGCAAAATGGAGGTTTTTCGTGATTTTAGCAAGAGAAGGCTGTATGGAATGATGGAGCAGAAGCCAGATTAGAGTGAGCTGAGGAGTAGATGGAAGGCAAGAAAATGAAATGACTGAGTATATAACACTTTCAAAAAGAGGCCAGGTAGGCTCTGGCTAGAGGAAGATGGCTAGAGGGAGATCAGAAAGAGCATTTCAAGATCTGTCCTGAATTACAGCGCTGTCAGTGATAGGATAATATCCATATGCCTACAAGGAAGACCAGTTAATATGACTGTTACTCAAATTTATGCACCAACCACTAATGCCAAAGATGAAGAAATGGAAGATTTTTACTAACTTCTGCAGTCCGAAATTGATCAAACATGCCATTAAGATGCATTGATAATTACTGGTGATTGGAATGCAGACGTTGGAAACAAAGAAAAGGATCAGTAGTTCGAAAATATAACCTTAGTGATAAAAATGACACCAGAGATCCCATGACACAATTTTGCAAGAGCAATGACTTCTTCATTGCATATACCTTTTCTCAGCAACATAAATGGTGACTGTATGCATGGACCTCACGAGGTGGAACACACAGGAATCAAATCAACTACATCTGTGGTAAGAGATGATGGAGAAGCTCAATATCATCAGTTAGAACAAGGCCAGGGGCTGACTGTGAAACAGATCATCAGTTGCTCATATGCAAGTTCAAGTTGACGTTGAAGAAAATTATAACAAGTTCACAAGAGCCAAAGTACAACCTTGAGCATACCCCACATGAATTTAGAGACCATCTCAAGAATAGATTTGACATGTTGAACACTAATGACCAAAGACCAGATGAGTTGTGGAATGACATCAAGGACATCATACATGAAGAAAGCTGAGGTCATTAAAAAGACAGGAAAGAAAGAAAAGACCCACATGGATGTCAGAAGAGACTCTGAAACTTGCTCTTGAACGTAGAGTAGCTAAAGGAGGAAATGATAAAGTAAATGTGGTGAACAGAAGATTTCAAAGGGCAGCTTGAAAAGACAAAGTATTATAATGAAATGTGCAAAGACCTGGAGTTAGAAAACCGAAAGGCAAGAATACACCCAGCATTTCTCAAGCTGAAAGAATTGAAGAAAAAATTCAAGCCTCGAGTTGCAATATTGAAGGATTCTGTGGGGAAAATACTGAACAACACAGGAAGCATCAAGAGAAGATGGAAGGAAAACACAGAATCGCTGTATCAAAAAGAGTTGGCCAACTTTCAACCATTTTAGGAGGTAACATATGATCAAGAACTGATGGTACTAAAGGAAGAAGTCCAAGCTGCACTGAAGACATTGGCAAAAAACAAGTCTCTAGGAATTGATAGAATACCAATTTAGATGTTTCAATAAATGGATGCAATGCTGGAGGTGCTCACTTATCTCTGTAAAGAAATTTGGAAGAGAGCTTCCTGGCCAACTGACTGCAAGAGATCCATGTTTGTGCCCATTCCAAAGAAAGGTGATCCAACAGAATGCGAAAATCATTGAACAATATCATTAATATCACATGCAAGTAAAATTTTGCTAAAGATCATTCAAAAGCGACTGCAGCAGTACATCGACAGGGAGCTGCCAAAAATTTAAGCAGGATTCAGAAGAGGACGTGGAATGAGGGGTATCGTTGCTGATGTCGGATGGATCTTGGCTGAAAGCAGAGGATACCAGAAAAGTGTTTATCTGTGTTTTATTGACTATACAAAGGTATTCAACTATGTGGATTATGGTGAATTATGGATAACATTGAGAAGAATGGGAATTCCAAAACACTTAATTGTGCTCATGAGGAACCTGTACATAGACCAAGAGGTGGTCGTTCGAACAGAACAAGGGGATACTGTGTAGCTTAAATTCAAGAGTAGTGTGTGTCAGGGTTGTATCCTTTCACCATACTTAATGCAGTCTGTATGCTGAGGAAATAATCTGAGAAGCTGGACTATATGAAGAAGAATGGGACGTGAGGATTGGAGGAAGACTCATTAACAACCTGCAATATGCAGCTGACACAACCTTGCTTACAGAAAGTGAAGAGGACTTGAAATATTTACTGATGAAGATCAAAGACTACAGCCTTTAGTATGGATTATACCTCAACATAAAGAAAACAAACATCCTCACAACTGGACCAGTAAGCAACATCATGATAAACGGAGAAAAGATTGAAGTTGTCACGGATTTCATTTTACTTGGATCCACAATCAGCTCCCACAGAAGCTGCAGTAAAGAATTCAAATGGCGTATTGCATTGGACAAATCAGCTGCAAAAGACCTCTCTAAAGTGTTGAAAAGGAAAGACATCACTCTGAGGACTAAGGTGTACCTGACCCAAGCCATGGTATTTTCAATCACTCATATTCATGTGAAAGCTGGACAGTGAATAAGGAAGACCAAAGAAGAATTGATGCCTTTGAATTACGGTGTTGGAGAAGAATATTGAATATGCCATGAACTGCCAGCACAGTGAACAAATCTGTCTTGGAAGAAGTATAGCCAGAATGCTCCTTAGAAGCAAGGATGGTGAGACTTTGTCTCATGTACTTTGAACATGTTATCGGGAGGGACCAGTTCCTGGAGAAGGACATCCTGCTTGGTAAAGTGGAAGGTCAGTGAAAAAGAGGAAGACCCTCAATGAGATGGATTAATACAGTGGCTGCAACAATGGGCTCAAACATGGCAATGATCATGAGGATGGCGCAGGTCTGGGCAACGTTTCGTTCTGTTGTACGTAGGGTTGCTGTGAGCTTGGAACTGACTGGAGGTCACCTAACAACAACAACAAAAGTGGGAGATGTGGGATAAAGAGATTTTACACTTAAGTTGGGAGGGACATTAGTACTTTTAAATTGTCTGGATAGAAGAGAAATAATTAATAGAGTAAAAATCCTTAGAGAGTGTGTACGTATGTTAGAGGAAGGGAGGAGGGTGTAGGTGAGTATATGTGGTAGAAATGGCTTTACTTAGCATTTCTACCATTCTGATATGATAGCCACAGATAACCTCAAAGGCATAGATAATAGTAAAAGAATTAGAAAGTGATGAGTTTTGATTACTAATTACTTTTATTTGTAATATAATTTAGTTATAAGTTCATATGACTTAATCTTTAGTGATGGCTATTTAACAATCAGCTCACAAAAATCCTTCAGATGTAATAATAGGCTCTCCTGAGCTGAAACGAGCTAGCTCCAGCATACCGCTGTCAGTAAGTAAACAATTATAGTATGGAATGATAAGTGATAGTACTGAATAATGCACAGATACTGTGAGAACAGAGGGAGAAGCATCTGATGTAGTCATGGAGGTCCGGAAAGGTTGCCTGGCTTTGATGATGCTGGTAAAATGAGAAGGAGCTAACTAAATAGGAAATGACTGATGGGAAGAAACATTAGTGTATGTGAAGGGATGGAAATTGAATAGAATTGTACCTTCAGGAACAAAGTGTTCTTTATTTGTCATATGTTTGGGAAGCAGAGAAATAAATTACCTAACTTCTTTAGGATATTGTACATAGAGATGGGAGTACAAATGAAACCTTTCTAAATGGGACAGTTTTAATGGTAAAGGAATTAGTAGGAGGTATTGAAGCTGGCCTAAGAAAACAACGTATATACAATAGAAATATGCTTGCATAATGAACAACAGTAGCATCCACAAAATGTACCATTTCCCAGAATTCAGATAAACTTTTGAGTATAACATCATAGGAAATATATGCAGCACAGTGCAGTGTCAAAAAAGAAAATGATATATAAGATAATCAGAAAAAGTACATTTTGGGAAAACTCCATTTTTAACTACAGTGAGCAAGCCTTCACTTCATTAGGGGAAAAAATTGACATCTACTGTAAACATTTGTGATGTCTTAGAGAAGGTACTGTATACGTATTCACATCATCAAATGAATGAAACCTTGAGGTTTTACACTGTCTGGGTGGTGTTTGTATGAACTTTCTCCACTTGACTACTGTTGTAGCACCCCCGTCATGGAGAAAGGGGATAACCTCTCTTTCAATTTTGTTATGAACTTCCCTTCTAATTTGTTTTGTTTTTCTGTGTGTGCTCTTTATCCCTAGCTACAAGACATTCTTACCAAAATGTGTTCGAGCAAAGATCCAAGACTATCATATTTTGACAAGGAAACGAATAAGGTATAGGTTTCGCAGATTTATTCAGCAGTTCAGCCAATGCAAAGCTACTGCCAGAAACTTGAAACTTAAGTATCTTATAAATCTGGAAGCTCTTCAGTCAGCCTTCTACACAGAGCAATTTGAAGTAAAAGAACCTGGAAGAGGTCCTTCAGGTGAGGAGATTTTTGCAACCATTATAATAACTGGAAACGGTGGAATTCAGTGGTCAAGAGGGAAACATAAAGAAAGTGAGACACTGACAGAACAGGTAATCCTTAATGATATGTTCTCATTCTTTGTTATTTTAAGTAGAATGGCAATGGAAGCAAAGTAATTGTAGTCCTTTGAAACATGGTCTTGTACTTCTCTTCTCCCATTAATAAGAAGCGGAAGTTTTTAATGGTGTGAAGCAATCAAGGTTATATGTGTAGTTCCTTTTTCATTGTTCTTAAATGGCTTTTGTTTCATTTTTTATGATGAAATAATTAGTAATGACTTTCTGATAGTTTCAGAAAAAGATTAAATTCTAAAAGTAATTTTTAAGGTAGTTCTGCCTCTTTTTTTTCTTTCACTATTATTGACAATAGGAGGCTCAATCATAAATTTTAGTTAAATGGAAAATGTTCTTTTTAATTGATTTTATGATAACATACTTGCTAAATAATTAATTTAGTTTTTTTTAGGTTTGTACTGCAAGCTTTGTATTTGTTCATATCTATGTTGTTCTTAGATGATTATTGGAGACTTAGAAGGAAGACTTGATTTTTATTCTTTGGTAGTTGAATTTCCAATTTTCTGGTGATGATGCCCATTAATGTTAATTGGATTGAAGGATACTATAGCATATTTTAGATTCCTGGCACCCTTAATGCTTTTTCATTTTTAAATCAAAGCAAGACACAATGTAGTCTTAGGGTTAGGTTATTAGGGGAGGGAATTCCATAAAATGGAATAAAATGCTATTGTTATCAGTGCCTTCTTTATTTTAAAGAATTTGGAGTATTTTAAAGTCTTGTTTTAAAATGGCGCCATATATTTTACCTGTTTTTAATTTCAATTGCTCTTAATCACAGGATTTACAGATATATTGTGATTTTCCTGATATTATTGATGTCAGCATTAAGCAAGCAAACCAAGAAGGCTCTAATGAAAGCAGAGTTGTAACTATTCATAAGCAAGATGGTAAAAATCTGGTAAGCTTGCTTTTAAGACTGAATAATGATTATATTTCATAGTTACCAGGAACAAGTATTTCAGAATCTTAATACCAAAGTTATTTTCTTGTAGGAATTTTGGTTATAGTTTTAAGTAAAGCTCTAAACATAAACATCAGTTTAGTAAGCTTTTTTTTTTATTACATCTAGCTTTTTGTATTACTACCAACACTATCTTTCCACAGAGTTTCTTGTATAGTAACATCTTTTCCACTCTTTGTTTTTTTTTTTTTTTGTGCGGGGAGAGCAGGAAAGGCACCTTTATTTCGTTATGCAAGCAACAGGAGTCAGTTGGAGGTGCTGCTGCCAAGGCTGCTCCCCAAGGGTGAGGAGAAAAGTTACTTTTAATGGGTTTACAAGTAGGGAGTTCATACAAGTTAGGTCAGCAGCATTCTTAATCATACTACGCAGGCACAGTGGGGTTTACATATAACTTCTGAGCAAAGCAAGCAGGATTTTAATGCAAAGCTGTGGGGGAGGAAGCCAAGCAAACAAAACAGGATTTTTGATACAAAGCTGCTTGAGGCTCTACCTTACTCCCTCTATTTCTTTTTGGACATTGGTCATTCAGGACCAGTGTCCATTTTGAATTATAGCCCAGCTCAGAATATGTTTGGCATGTTCTCGGGGAGCTTTTGCGCTCATTGTTTTGATTAACAAAGTACTGTTCTTTTTCTCCCACTCTGAGTTGTTCTGGTTCCCTATTGTGATGCTCATTCCTGACTATAATCTTTTTTTAATCAACAGGGGTGTGTACCATGCCTAATTTAAAAAAAAAAATCAGTACAATGCTGTTGGGAATTTATATAACAAAATGTAAACCAATCCCAAGTCCGCCCCACCAAAGCTGTGAGATATGGTTGATTCTAAAAGATGAAACCTTTCCTTTTCTTTTTAGTTTCAGAAAGATCATTTATTTCAACCAAAAGGGAAGAAATGGATTCCTTTATACTTTGTTCTTAAATTTCTTATTTATCTGACTCTGTTTTCATTCTCCTGGCTTAAACGTCATTTTGTTAGTGCTGTCCGGTCGACTCATAGCGACCCTCTGTACAACAAAACGAAACACTGCCTGGTCCTGCGCCACCCTCACAATCGTTGTTATTCTTGAGCCCGTGGTTGCAACCACTGTGTCAATCCATCTTGTCTTGAGTCTTCCTGTTTTTCACTGACCGTCTACTTTACCAAGCATGATGTCCTTCTCCAGGGACTGGTCCCTCCTGATAGATGTCGAAAGTACGTGAGACAAATCTCGCCATCCTTGCTTCTAAGGAACATTCTGGCTGTGCTTTTTTGAAGACAGATTTGTTCATTCTTCTGGAAGTCCAATTGTACATTCAGTATTCTTCGCCAGCACCATAATTCAAAGGCATCAGTTCTTCTTTGGTCTTCCTTATTTATTGTACAGCTTTCACATGCATATGAGGTGATTGAAAACACCATGGCTTAGGTCAGGCACACCTTGGTCCTCAAAATGACATCTTTGGTTTTTAACACTTTAAAGAGAGATCTTTTGCAGCAGATTTGTTCATTTAACTTAGATATCTGTGTGACCTACCTGTCTGACTATTTCAGGGTTATAGTACCAAAATTATAAGTAACTTGCAGCTTACTTTAGTCAGTGTACTTTACTGTTCTTAGACAAAAATATGATCTAGTGTATACCCACTGCCTCCTAGTCTTTGAGAAAAAATGAAATGGTCTTCTGATCTGTTTTTGAAAATGAACTCGGACAGCATTGTGGATGGATCGTTTAGGGTGGGTGGGAAAAGAAGGCTGGATGCAAATAAGTCAGTCATGCTCGTAGTTAATAATTAGACTTGGACTAGGGATATAAGCAGTGGGATGGCAGTATTAGAAATAGCCTGTATGAAAAACATTGTATTAGAATTAACAAGAGTTGGTGATCATCAAATACTGGGAGTAGGTAGCCACAGTTAACTTTGATTATTTTGTAGTATACAAGTAAAGCATTAATAAGATCCTATTGTAAGAAAAAAATTCAATAATTCAGATTTACACAGAATAGGTAAAAAAAAGTCCTTGTAACTAACATTCATGTTGGTCTTACTCCCCTCTCTGGAAGTAACTGTTGATATCAGCTTTCTGTGTTTATTTTCTTTACATAAATGAGGTCATAGTTCATCTATTGTTCTTTCACTAGTGTTTTTTTTTTCCTAACAAGATATCAATTGTTCTATATACCTATGGATCTAACTCTTGAAACTACTACTGTGTATATGCTATGATGTATAATTTATTTTACAATTCACCCTGCTACTAATAGACCTTTAATCTTTGTCATTTTTTTTGCTATTGCAAAAAATGCAACAAGTAGACATCTTTGTATAAGCTTTTCTATATATGTAAGTCAGTATATTGCTAGGAGAGATAGAGAAGAAAGTTAATTTAGGAACAGCATGAGATGAAGAGAACTTTCTTGAATATTTAGGAAGAGTTGACTTTTCAAGTGGTACTTAATATAAATATTGTTTCTTTTTCCTCTCTCTTGCTGTTTAGGAAATTGAACTTAGCTCATTAAGAGAAGCTTTATCTTTCGTGTCAGTGATTGACGGATACTATAGATTAACTGCAGATGCACATCATTACCTCTGCAAAGAAGTGGCACCTCCAAGAGTGCTTGAAAATATACAAAGCAACTGTCATGGACCAATTTCGTAAGTAATACAAACTTTAAAAGTAAAATTTTTAAAGGTAAATGAGACGTTTACAGAGAAGATTTTCTACAACAGAATGATATAAGTGGGTTTAGGAATTTAGAAAAAATCTTTATTTGACTGACATTGGGTTGTTCTTTTTTTGTTATTAACAGAAGTCTATAGTTTGCAATCAGATTAAATAATAATTAGAATTGTTTAGGACATAATTTACTATGTGTCCTAGTTTATAATAGTTACAACTTGTATAAGTTTAACACTTAATTGCTATTCATGTTTAACTCTTAGATGTTATTTAAAACCATGATATTATTATTATTATTTTTGCTAATTTAAAAAGACCTCCAATTTAGTTTCATTTATTTTTATTCATTTATTTATTATTCGTTCATTTATTATTATTTTCGCTAATTTAAAAAGACTTCTGATTTAGTTTCATTTATTTTGAAATCCTGCGAGCAGCCACAGTACAAAACTTGAAAATCTTCATTATTTTTGGATAATCCAACTCCTTCTACTGAAAACTTCAAACACAAGATGATGTCCGTATTTCGAGACTAGTGCTGTCTAGTAGTCTTTTCTGCAGTGATGAAATTGATCTATATTTGCACTGTCTAATACAGTAAACACTGGCTGGTACAACTGAGGAAATGAATTTTTATTTCATTTAGTTTTAAATAACTGCGTTTAACTAATAGCTACCATACTGACCACACAATTGTAGATCCTTATTTTAATACTGAGTAAACCCAACTATCATGCATAAAGTCTGTTTAGCCCAAGTCCTAATTCTCTCTCAGCCAGGGTGTACTTTGATTGACCCCAGGTTTGAAGAACCTAAGCAGAAGAAATGATCTTGGATTATGAGCATGTTTCTTGAACTTAACCTACCCCTAAATATTTGAGAAAATGACTGTTATTTAAGACTTGATTCAGTCTATACCTGATGTTTTGATTCAGTCTACATATACTAGGAGCCCTGGTGGCACAGTGGTTAAGAGCTTGGCTGATAACCAAAAGGTTGGCAGTTCAAATCTACCAGTCGCTCCTTGGAAACCCTGTGGGAGAGTTCTACTCTGCCCTATAGGGTCGCTGTGAGTTGGAATTGACTTGCCAGCAGAGGGTTTGGTTTTTTTTTTGGTACTGTGTAACTAATAAGTAAGGTTGTTACATAAAAGTTGTGCTACTTGAACATTCTGTCTAAATTTTACATGTTCAGTAAAAAAAAACTTTATACTATTCATTTGTCCATCCATCATCCATTTAAACTTTCTTTCATTTTTTTAATAGAACATTTACTGAGCACCTACTATGTGCCAGGCACTAGTTTGTATATGAGAAAGATGGTGATAAGTAAATATAGTTTGTAGTTTTCTTGTGGTGTCTTTACCTGGCTTTCTTATCAGGGTAATGCTGTCCTCATAGAATGAGTTAGGAGGTGTTCCTTCCTCTGTTTCTTCAGAAGGGTTTGAGAAGGGTTGGTGTTAACTCTTCTTTAAATGTTTAGTAGAATTCACCAAGGGAGCCATCTGGTCTTGGACTTTATTTTTTTGGGAGGTTTTTGATTACTGATTCAATCTCTTCCCTTGTTATAGGTCTGTTGAAATTTTCTATTTCTGCTTGAGTTAGTTTAGGTGGTTTGCGCGTTTCTTGAAATTTGCCATTTCTTCTAGGTTATCTAATTTGTTGGCATGCAATTGTTCATACTGTTCTCTTATAATCCTTGGTATTTCCGAAAGGTCCATAGTGGTGTCCCCACTTCCATTTCTGATTTTAATTATTTGCATCCTCTCTCCTTTTTTCCTTGTCAGTCTAGTTAAAGATTTGTCAATTTTATTACTCTTTTCAAAGAACCAAAGATTATTGATGAACATACAAAGTACAGGAGACTTCCAAGAATTATGAGTGTTAGATTTGCCTTTAGATCATTTAGATGACATTTTGGTCATAACGGCATGGTGCTTGGGTATGTTATGTTAAAAAGGCTGTTGGAAATTTAATAGGGGTTTTGTTGAACCTATACATCCATTTGGCAAATAATTTCTTCTTTACCTTTAGAATGGATTTTGCCATCAGTAAACTGAAGAAAGCTGGTAATCAGACTGGACTGTACGTACTTCGATGCAGTCCTAAGGACTTTAATAAGTATTTTCTCACATTTGCTGTTGAGGTTAGTATGTCACATTAATTAATGGTAACAACTTTATTTTGTCCATCTCATTTCCCCTTCATATTTAACCACCATATTTCCTTTTTAATACTCAGAATTATAGCTTTGGGTTTGATAGCATAATAATGCTAAATTTTTCTCAAGGACGCTGCACAAGCAAGATGTAATTCTTAGCAATTATATAAAAATAGAAAATGCTTCATAATGTGTTTTTATCCTTTTATTTGATATTTATTTTTTGATGTTTGGGTTGTGATCAGCTTGTCAAATGATGTTTCATCAAGTCTCTTGAAGTTCCTTTTTTTGCAAACATGGAAATCTCTGTCAAATCACGTAGAACAAAGTAGATCAAAAGCAAATTTTACTGAGAATGATTACATGATCAGCAGGAAATAGTGCAGTCACACACGCACACACAAAAACAGAAGCATTTTAGCACTTTTAACTGTAGCACTTTAACCAATATTAAGAATAGTGATCTATAGTGTATGTTTTAAACATAAAACTACAGTGAGACCTCACTGTTAAGACAAATCTTCTGGAACCTCTTATAAGATTATTTATTATACAAAATCTTGAGAAACTTTATAGCAACTTCCAGATTTATCTTTTTAAAAATGGAGAAAGTAAGCATTTTGTTATTCGGTTATTTTAATTTTTATGAAATTGAATCATCTTATATTTAGCATATGTAGATAATGGATTAGTTTCCATAAATACAGAAGGTGGTTTACTCTATGACTTACCATTGTAAAATACTGATAATCCATCCTGATTTGACATTATCATCTCACTATAACAATCCATTATATTGAATTATCAATAATTCAGAATTTAAATTTTTTTATGTTTACTGTATGTGTCCAGCCTAAAATGAAGACTATGTGTTTGGGAGTATGTGATATAGGCTTATTTCCAAGGGAGTATGTGATATAGCCCTGCCTTCAAAAAACTTATTCTTTAGAAAAACAGCAATAAGAAAGTATACCAAAAAATACTAAGTTGAGCATTGTAATTACCCAGTATAGCAAATATTGAGAATAACAGAAGGGGTTACAATTATTAAGAGAATTTTTTGGAGTAGGAAGGACTTGAGAGAGACCTTGAGGTTTTGGTAGATTTTATATAAATGGTTCAAAATAAGATGAATATACTTATAAGGAGCGTCTCAAAAAATAGTTGAAAGAACAAGTTTATAACACAGCACATAAGATAAGCATGTAAAACAAACTGCAAAATATTAAAAATGCTATATCAGAGATAATTATACAAGTATGATAGTGGCACAACAGAATGAGTGATTACCTTTGTTTGTGGAATGGGGTGGAAGTTGTCAGCGAAGTCCTCACAGAAAAAGTGGTGCTTGAAGTGAATTTTAAGGAATGAATACAAAGTTTATTGCTCCGAAGGAAAGGAAGCAGATTTTAGAAAGACAGATGGTGTGTATAGTTATCCAGGCATTAAACAGCATGCCATTTGCTTGTGGTTACTTAAGTCACTTAATAAGGCTGCAGTACAGGTTGTGTGTTGTGAGTAGTAGGAAGTGAGGTTGGAGATGGAGGAAGAAGCCAGCTCATGAAAGGCTTTATATGCTACACTAGTTTTAGACTTTATCCTGCAAATGATGGGAAGCCATTAAGGACAGTATTGCTAGTGTTAATTAACATCGCTTTCTTACTTGCTTCTTAATAAAATCAACTGTCAGCCACTTCCTGTAAGCTATACAATTGTAATTAGATACCTTTCTGAGGAACCAAACATTTCTATCTCCCTGTATCAGCAGTACAGTAGGGTTCCCAGTTCTAAATATTCTGTTGTTTTTGTGATACCCCCTTTCTCAGAATAATTACTGTAACATCCGTTGTGATTTCCCCCCCTCTCTGTAATTAAATTTATATAGCGAGACAATGTCATTGAATATAAGCACTGTTTGATTACAAAAAATGAGAATGGAGAATACAACCTCAGTGGCACTAAGAAGAACTTTAATAATCTTAAAGATCTTTTGAACTGCTACCAGATGGAAACTGTTCGTTCAGACAGTATAATTTTCCAGTTTACTAAATGCTGCCCCCCAAAGCCAAAAGGTAAAATAATTTTTTTAGTTATTTTTAAAATACTGGTCATGGATTATGCATCTGGTGGGAGGTATCTTCATTACATTGATTTCAAAAGAAGTATGAAAGAAGCAGCTCCAAAACCAAATTAATTTTGACTTACTCTGTTGTAGAACCATCATCAGATAGAATTGTTTCGTTTGCTTTGGGTTGTTGAGAAGTGACTTGAAGTTCCATAATTATAGAATGGCATTTTAAGAATAATAATGGCTTGGTATAAATCAGTCATTATTTGTTGAACTAGAAGGCCTCACTACCAAATTTTCATATATGTTATAAGTAAAAATTTTCATACTCTTTTGGGATTTTAATTTCTCAATTTTAAAAATAAGAATAGTAAGATTGGAAATCCCTTGAAATAATAATTGTCTTATTATTAAAGTTATTATTAAAAATCCTGAAAAATTATATTAGTTAAGGAACTGATTATAATTTTAATGTATGAAATGGAGAACATCAAAGTTTAATGAATAAACTCCTTAGATAATTTTCTATGGAAAAAAAAGAACAATAAGCATTTATTAAGCATTTTTTATACATAGAACACACTTTATTTTACTCCTCTTTGGAGTAATTTATATCCTCTGTGTTTTGATTGTGTGTGTGTATTTTTTATTTTTTCAGATAAATCAAACCTTTTAGTCTTCAGAACTAATGGTGTTTCTGATGTACCAACCTCACCAACATTACAGAGGCATAATAATGTAAACCAGATGGTGTTTCACAAAATCAGAAATGAAGATTTGATCTTTGTAAGTCATTAGTTACTGATTATTGTCTTTTTTGGCCTTTTAAAATAAAACCTGTTTAAACAACGCTTGTTTTCTTCATTTGTTGCCTCATATGACATTTGAAACTATTTTGTCATAACTTATGCTATAAAAATTTAGTTGTAATTTAAATTTTCATTTCTTATTAAAAATTTTCCAAATTTGAGTTTGAGATAAGTGAAATTAATTATTTTAAGAATAGAATTGTATTTTCTTTTCAGAAATTTAAAAATCTCCCTCTACTAATCTTAAATTAAAAATTTGAAATTTTCCTTTGTAAAATTAAAAATGAGAAATCTTCCTCTACAGAAGACCCATGCCTTAACTCTCAGGTTCTCAAGAAAGTAAGGGAAATCCAAGGGGTTAAAAATAAAGAATTGAAAGCCGAAGTAGTAGGTAAGAGCTGATGTTTTCACTGCAGGATGGTGTTGGGGGCAGGAATTGGTCTCACTAAACAAGGGACTTAAGATTTAGCAGCAATACAGAAGCAGGGGTGAGGTCTTAGGCCTGCACAAGGCCAGAAGTTAAAACTGAGACTGTCCCTGGATAAATCTAGGATCCTTGAGTTAATACATCTTTAGTAAAATGATACATTATGAAAAATTTACCTACTAGCAAAAGGAGAAGAGAAGATTGTCTTCGTTGGGCTCTTAGTGAGGAAAAAGAGTCTCTCCTGAGAATTTGTAATCAAAGGCTTTTGAGTTTGGGTTTCTTTATTCTACCTGCATGCTCTGAGATAACCTATGCCAATAAATTAAATTAAAAAAAATTAAATAATACTCTGTTGCTTCGCAGAAGCAAATGCGAAACCTTTTTTGGAATAATTTACCCTTAATCTAGGCCACCCAGGATTCCCAAAGATAAAACCACTTCAAACATGAGCTTATAATAGAAAATTTAAAAACATCCAGGGAAATAATAAAAGGTTAAACAAGAGTCAGCAGACCAACTGACATCAAATTGGACTTCCATTAACTTCATATAATAGAATTTTCAGATCAAAGAAACTATAAAATACATACAAATATTTAAAGTTATAAAAGGAGTTGAAACCATGAGGAAATGACAAATCAAAAAGGACTAAAAAGACTTGGAAAAAAATAGAATGTATAAAAATGGAAAATATACGCATTGACATTAAGCAAAATGGACAGGTTAGAAAGCAGATTACTGATAGCTGAATTAGTGACTTAGAAAATAGATCTGAAGAAATTACTCAGAGTGTAGCAAATGGGGAGAAAGAAATGGAAACTGTGAAAAAGTATATGGGAGGTAGAATAGAAACACCAACTCATATCTAAGCTCCGTAGGGAGACAACGGATAGATTTATCCAGAGTTGTAAAGAGATGACTCCTCATGTGAGGAATAGGAAGCACAGAGTGGCCAGGTGACTTGACTAACATTACAAAACTAATAAGTAGTAGAGCTTGGATTTGAACCCAGGTAGTCCTGCTTCAGAGTGCAGGCTTTCAATAATTACTCTGTAAGGATATATAATAAATACTAGTAATAGTAATAATAGCTGACACATATTGAGATTTACTGTGTGTCATGGACTGTTACCAAGTGCTTTCATATGTTAATTTATTGTTGATAATAATCCTATGGGAAAAGTACAGTTATTATCCCCATTTCTCAGATGAAGAAACCAAGACAAAGAGGGATTAGATAGCCTATATAAGGTCATACAATTAGTAAGTGGTAATAAGGAACAAGTCAGACATACTGCTTCCACAGACTACACTGTATTGCCTTTCTGCTGCAGGTAAGCAAGGTAAACAAAGAAAAAGATGCACACAAATAAATGTAGGTAAACACTGACTCTATTTAAAAATGTAAACATTAACTAAAAGAGTTTAAAAACCCGATGGAACCTGTTTCTGTCTTTCTTAAGGAACAAGAATAGAAGAATTAATTAATTTGGAGTCTCAAATCTGGGTTTAGTTAGTAAGAGAAATACTTGCTTATAGATTGTTTCTTTTTTTTGTCATTGTGCATAATTCTTAAGTTTTACTTTTTTGTCCTTCTTCCTTCTCTTTCCTTTTTTTTTGAAGAATGAAAGTCTTGGCCAAGGCACTTTTACAAAAATTTTCAAAGGCGTAAGAAGAGAAGTAGGAGACTATGGTCAGCTGCATGAAACAGAGGTTCTTCTCAAAGTTCTAGATAAAGCACATAGAAACTACTCAGAGGTTTGTATGTTCTTCGTGCACTTCATTTAGTTTATGATGTTGAAAGGGTGCTCTCCTAAGCTCACAGCACATTCACGCATGCAGCTTTTCAAGATTGTAGTTTAAGAAATCATAGTTGATCCTCATTATTCACAGATTCTGTATTTGTAGCCCCCAAATCAATACTCGTGGCACTTTTGCAGTCATTCACAGACTTGTACATGTGCATAGCAGCAAAAACGTCATCCCCCAATGTGCGTGGCCCAAGCTGAGGCCCAGCAAGGCAATGCTCTGCCTTCTTGTTTCAGCCACGTGCTTTAAACAAGTGTCCTTTTCACAGTATCTTTAGTGCCATGTTTTTTGCATTTCTGTGCTTTTCGTTGGTGATTTTGCTTTCGAAATGGTCTCCAAGTATGGTGCTGAAGTGCTGTCTTGTGTTCCTGAGCACAAGAAGACTGTGATGTGCCTTACAGAGAAAATAGACTTGTCAGATAAGCTTTGTTTAGGTAGGAGTTACAGTGTCGTTGGCTGTGAGTTCAGTGTTAATGAAACAACAATATAAAGTATGGTGTCTTTAAACAAGAACACACATCAAACAAGGTTATGTATTGATTGGGTGACAACAATGTGACCAGTGGCTCACAGGAATCTAACCCTGTGTTTGCCTTAGGAGCAGTGGTTTAATATTGGTTAATTCAGTGTTTATGTCAACTTAATAGAACGTCACTACTGCAGATAATAAGAATTAACTGTATGTATATTAAGGACCTTTCTGAGGATGCACTCTGTTGGGACTATAGAAAATTATAGAATTTTTAGTAATAGTATATTATTTCAAAACTACTTTTAGCATTGTGTTTATGGGCATTATTACATCTCTTCCTGTACCAAGGCAATGGTTTTCATACCTGATTCCCCAGAGATTTATGAGTTCCATAGAAGTATTTCCACAATTCCATTTACTTTTAAAGCACAAATTTGAAAGACACTGTACTAAGAAACACTGTAGGCAAAATATGGATGCTTCCTGGCCATCATCAGAGATGCTACCTAGGCAGAAACCCAGCTGTCAGTTACCAGAACCCTGAGCATAGCAAGGCATCACCAAACTTGACATGAAGCATTTATGATCCTTAGAATACCTTAAAAGTAGATGATGATGTGAAACATAAAAGCTGAAGAGTTGTTCTCATCGACAGTATTAGTGATCACGATGCTGTGAACAACCATACCCAGTAGTTCTAGTAAGGTTTAGTTGAGTTAGAGTGATGTTAATACTGTACCATTATTCTGATGGATGTCATGATATTTTATCTGCACAGAGACCATTCTTCATTCTTTAGGAAGCAGCATTTGAAGGTCCCATCCATGTACTTCAGCCCCATATCACCATCTCTGGTGTCCACCTCTAGTAGTACCTCTGCTCTGTATTCTAGGTGCTGTGGGTTTAAGCCTGTTTGATTCTCGTCACTCATGGAACCTCATACCGCTACTGCTCTCTCACATTGTTCTCTACATATTCTAGGCTCACTTAGGGGTTTCCTCAGAATGCACCCTCACACCAAGAATGATGGCAGTTGTTCAAAGGGACCAAAGCACATTCTGTAGTCCTGTTGAGAAGGTGCATTTCTCTTAGGGCAAGATTATCTCTCTGAACT
>NW_004443961.1:4537035-4553667 GCF_000243295.1 Trichechus manatus latirostris
GAAATTATCTTGGCCTGGGAACAAATGATAAATCTGTAAATGAATTCCAAGTCATTTAAAATAATTTTGTTGTTATTTTTGTTATAATTTTAGACATATACTTGTTTGTTTATGTAAAATCACTTCTGAAAGAGTTTTGTCATCCTGTCAGTCTCTTAGAACTGCTGACGGGAAGTCTGTAGTTTGTCACTTGGGTTTAGAGAATTTAACCAAAAATTATGCAGAAGCATGTTGTGCCGGCTCTGGATAGCAGAGCAACCCTGTCCGTAGGCAGTTGGACGTTATGTGCTTGAGAAAGCAGTACTGCCTAGGAGCAGAACAGCGGAGGGCCAGCCAGTGATCAGCAGAGGGTACAGCACCGATACCCTGTTGCTGGACAGAGACAGTATTTCTTAATGTCTGCTACCATCTAGAGATGCAGACCATTTAAACCTCAAGTGAAGTGGCATTGGGTGCTTTTAATTTACATTTCGTCATGGGTATAGGCTGTTGTGTCTTTTAAAATGTGAAAACAGGAAGTACAGTGCTGTCATAAAACTTACTTCCTCAAAGCATGCCTCCAAATTAACGTTTATTATTTTATCTTACATGTTTTTCTCCCTTAAATCCATTTTGGGGATTTAGATTAAGTGCTCAAATATTTGTGGATTGATATGTGTATGTATGTACATTTAACTTTAATAGGAAGAGAAAACCCTTATTCATGGGAATGTGTGTGCCAAAAATATTTTGCTTATCAGAGAAGAAGACAGGAAGACGGGAAATCCTCCTTTCATCAAACTTAGTGATCCTGGCATTAGTATTACAGTTTTGCCAAAGGACAGTAAGTTCTATAGCGATCGCACTTTCCTTTATTAAACTTTATCTGGGGGGTAGCTTAAAAAGCATGTTGTTAATATTTCTTATACTCTATTTTAATGATATATTCTTGATTAATAAAAAAAAATAGCTATCATTTTTAGCATTCTAAATTAGTAGTAGTTGCATTTTAGTCTCTGTCCATTTCTTCTTTCTTATAAACATGTCACTGTAATATGTGAGATGATATTTTTTAACAGTTTTAATCCCTAATTATATATGGAAGCTAGGATTTTCTCCATTTTTTAAATGTTTAATTTCCTAGTATCATTCTTTGAGCCAGAAGTACACTTTCTACATTTTCCTCTTGTCACTAAATAAAAACTTAAGAAGACATATTATCTAGTTTGGAATTTCATCTAGTTTAAGTACTGAGCTAACTCTGATTTTTTAAAACTTCTTTGTAGTTTTCTCTTGTGCTTGTTAATCCATTTAACACAATTAGTTAAAAGAAAAAATTTCAGTCAGATAATTGAATGGGATTTTTTTGGTCCAAATAATGTTGTAGTTGTATTTCATTATTTTAGTTAATTTATCTAATTGAATATTCTAAATATAGTATCTAAATTGATCAACTTTTATGCATTTCATGCATAGTATCCTATTTGAGACAGTGGTACTTGATGGCTTGTATGGTAGTGAATAGGGCAGTAGAATGAGGCAGAAAATCTTATAGGATCTTAGATCTGGTACTGAGGGAAATTTTACCCTTTGGAATGGGAGAAGAAGAGTGAGAAAATGTATTTGTCTGGTGAAGGAGAAAGGAACCAATGTCCTCCTTACTCTCTTGATTACACAGCAAAAACATTCACATTACTTTGCCAAAATGTACCAAGAGATGCAATAGATTGTTCTTCATTCATATTTATTTCTGCCAGAATACCAGAAGGTGGTGTTATATTGCGCCCTCCCTGCTTGAAAACCATCTTTCTGATGGAGTTACAGAACACAGATGGAGTGTTTACTTGGGGAGTTCTGTGATCTGAGCAGAATCCACCGATGTCAGTTTTGTACCCAGAATATCTTAGTGTATGTAATGTCCTTCCTCTGCCATATTGTGAATGCCTGTTAGTTGTTGCTTTTTTACGTGCAAGTCAGGATTGCCACTGCCACTGAATCGTTTAGGACAGTGCGGAATGATGTAACATTATCTTTATTGCTTACACATTCTGAAGAATAGAAAAAAAAAAAATACCAAGAGGTAATTTTAGGACACGTTTTATAGAAAATGTTTTTTCGAACGCAGTGCTAATGGGAAGCGGTGGAGGGAGTGGGATGCCAGTTGAGACACTGTGGTTTAATGGAAAAAAGTTCAGTGGATCAGGGGTTCCTTATACAGGATTTTAAGTCTATCCATGCCACTAATCGGCTATGTAACTTTGGCCAAAAGACTCAGCCTTTGTGGGTCTCAGTGTCATCACTGTTAAAGCTAAGGGATTGAATTAGATGAACTCAAAGATCCCTTCCAGCTCTTAAGTGCACACAACAAACAAAAAACCCTGATTATTGAAATGATTTCGAAAATTATTTGCATATAAAGGAATGGTTTATGAGTAGGGCCTTTTTAACTATACTGTTCCTATCATTTAAAAGTTCTTCAGGAGAGAATACCATGGGCACCACCTGAATGCATTGAAAATCCTAGAAATCTAAGCTTGGCAACAGATAAATGGAGTTTTGGTACTACTTTGTGGGAAATCTGCAGTGGAGGAGATAAGCCTCTCAGTGCTCTGGATTCCCAAAGGGTAAGTCTGTTTAGACTATGAGGTTGGAATTACTCTGTCAGTGATCCTTCATACTTTTTTCACGTGGTTTAATTTTTTAGCAGATCTGATTTTAAAAGGAAGGTCATCATGGCCTTACACAGCTCATTCTCAACATATGGCTCTTTATTGTAGAAGCTACAGTTCTATGAAGACAGGCACCAACTTCCTGCACCAAAGTGGACAGAGTTAGCAAATCTTATAAATAATTGTATGGATTACGGACCAGATTTTAGGCCTTCTTTCAGAGCCATCATACGAGATCTTAACAGCTTGTTTACTCCAGGTATGTATTGATAGAGTGATCTTACTGATTCTCCAGCTATTTTCCTGTCTTTGTCTTATTTAATCAATCTTTACTAATTTTCTAATTTCTCCAAGAAGTTCCTTGGTGTCTTTCAGATCCTCTTAATTTCTGATGTGCATGACTTTCCATACTTTTTATATATTCAGGTCTCTTCAGTTTTTCAAAAAGACCTTTCTCCTTCAGTAACCTAATTTTAGTTTGTCAGTTAATGAGTTGTATACTGTAGAGATTTATTTGGCTTAATTGACTTTGTTAAAGCAATTCTTTCTGTTTTTCTTTAACTAGTTCCCATATATTTTATAATTGATTGATTTTCTAAACACTAGGTAGATTTATTTTTGTCTTCTCCCCTTTTAGAATATTGAGCTAAATACGCATGTGTTTAACCTGTATTTATTTCCTGCTGTGATACTACCCACTATTCTTACCACGAAAGTCAGAATATAGCCTTACTTTATGAATTTTAAAACCACCTATTTTGGAAAATAATCATTTATCCTTTGCAAAAATATTTCTTGAAAGCCTGTCAGATTACGCGTAATAATTAAAGGCTATCAGCATTAATATAATTAATAGTAATTTAACCATTAATATAATCTAAGCTATTTTTGAATTTCCCTTGTATTATTTAATATTTTCAACTCAAACTGATTTTTTTTTGTCAATTTGAATGCATGTTAATTTAACCCAAAGAATGTATCTGAAAATAAATATTTCTTTTTTTCTCTAGATTATGAACTGTTAACAGAAAATGACATGTTACCAAATATGAGGATAGGTGCCCTAGGATTTTCTGGTGCTTTTGAAGACAGGGACCCTACACAGTTTGAAGAAAGACATTTGAAATTTTTACAGCAACTTGGCAAGGTGAGATGTCCAGAATTTTTTAAATAGAGTACAGTCATAGAACATTTTATTTAGGGGAAAAAAAAAGACTTTAAGGGGTGTTTATAGAAAAAAAGACTTTAAGGGATGTTTATAGAAAGGGGTGTTTATAGAAAAAAGTTTTGTTGTCAAATATTGGAGAAATGCTGAGTTGAAGAGACAGCTTTCTTTACTGAAGAACATCTCAGAGCCTTTGACATGTAATGTGCAGTGAACGTTTTCCAGAGCATAATAAATTAGGTGGTATTTCCCAAATTGATTTGACCATGGGATTCTTTCTTGGTAGAGGGAGCTTTTGTGTATAGAATAGAAAAAGGTGCATGTAAGCCTTTCTCCCTGTCTTTCTGCCCACCTGCTTCGTTAGTCATCTCGGAGAAATAATCTGATTGTTCAAATCTAGGATGTTGACTGGGCCATGTTCATTAGTAGACACAGTCTGTATATGTTTGGTCACACAGTCATGCATAGCCTGTATATCATAAGCAAGACTTGCAAGGCTCAGTGCTTAGCAGGCTCAACCATAGCAGTAAGCTCTCTCTTTCTTCTCTTATGCTTACCAGTATAGGGCTCTATACTATGTGGCCTCATAGATTGGATTTGGGCAAGGATATAAGATGAAGGCTAAATGTTCCAGTCTAGCTTTACCAGTCCTAAACACTGGGGTTATATTAAGCATTGCCTAACTATATTAATACTTTGCTGTTGTTCCTTGTTTGTAAAATATTCTCAGGAAACTTTCAAGGGATATATCAATGATAAGAAAAAGGTCCAGATATTTGGGTATATTAGCTATCTATTGCTGTGTAACAAATTACCTCAAATTTTAGCATTTAAAGAAAAATCCTAGTCAGTACTGCACATTCCTTGAGTACTTTTAGTACTCACTGTTTTCTTCTTCACTTCACCTCCCGCCATTATTTTGGGCATCCTTCCAACACCCTCTAAATTCCTCGATTTCTCTACCCCTAATCTATGTCTATGTTAAATGATTTTACTTTGAACTCTATGATTCCCTTTAACAGCTTTACATACAAAATTTCAGACCCTGAAGTCTCCCTCTCTGACTGTAATAACTTTGTGTCTTTCAACTCTTCTCAACATACAGATCCTTCTTTTTGATACCTTTGTTTTGCCAGAGTCTTTGACCCCCTCCTCTTCTAAAAGCCTGTTAGCTAACTTTCAGATTCAACTCTCTCCTTTCCTGGATTGGGTAGATCTCCTGTTAGACCACTTAAACTCTGCTTTCACTGATGTCCACTGTTATGTCACTGCCCTTGATTATCTGCTCCACTTTCCCTGTCATTTCCCAGTACAGAGACAATACAGTTCTGCAGTTTTCTACCTCTGCTTTCATCTCTCAAGCACTGTAAGAGAAATACGCTTATAAATATGTTTATTATCTCCACCACAAATTGGTTTCCAACATTGGCTAGGCACTTAGGACTCTGTTATTGGTAGTTCCTTTACTCTCTTTTATTTTATTCTTTCACTGATACCCATTCCACACATTTACTGTCCCTCTGGCTTCCTATCCTAAATCCATCTCTTCAGTCTCAGCATTTTCCTTCACCTTCTTCTTCTAAAGGAAAATAGAGGCATTTCAAATCAAAACAGTGAGATTGATTTGTGCCTATCAAACTGATAAAGATTTAGAAGAAGAATAATGACCATGTTGGCAGGGATGTGATAACATGGACATGTTTCCACTGTACAGTCGAATGTGCATTGACAACCTCTTCTACAGAGTTTCTGATGCGGCATGTATCAGGGCCCTTTGAAATGTTCATATTCTTTAAACAGCTATTTCCACTTGTAAGAAAGTATCCTTAATAGAGATATACACAGATATTTATGAATAAGAATATTATTGCAGTGACATGAATGTGTTATTTTTTTAAAACTTTTCTTATTGTTGGACATTTATATTTCCAGTTTTAAAAATCAGTATATTCCTGTGAAAATTTAATATATAACAATTAAAAATCATGTTTTCAGAGTATTTAATGACACTGGAAAATTTTTATTGCTCCATTATTAAGTAGGAGAAAAGAATATAAAATTCTAATTTCCTGCTTTCATGTTTTAAAATATGTTTTGGAATAATTTCTCACAGTAGCAATGTAAGATAGATAATTTGTTATCCCTCACTTTAAGGAAGAGAAAATTAAGGTTCAGAGAGGGAAGTGACTTGCCGAAGGTCACAAAGGGAGTAAGTAATGGGCCAAGATTCTAGCTCCAATCTGTCTGACTCCAGAATTACAGATCTTACCCACCTTGCTTTGTAGCCTCCCAAACTATGTAATTGAGGTTTAACTTAAGCCTACACATATGGTCCAGTTTTTGAGATTGTTGTTAATTGACTTCAAATATATAACTGAAAATTTAGTCACTTAGAATCTTATAGCTCAAGAACTACATTGTTTTTTAACAATGCAATAATATTCAAAATACACTAATTTGATTAATACCAAAAACTTATACTTTATTTCGAATGTAATCAATTCTATATAACTAATATGTCTTAAATAAAAAGAATGTTTTTCTTAAAGAGTGATCTTTTTTTAAAAACATTGGCTAGGGTAATTTTGGGAGCGTGGAGATGTGCCGGTATGACCCTCTGCAGGACAACACTGGGGAGGTGGTGGCCGTGAAGAAGCTCCAGCACAGCACTGAGGAGCACCTCCGAGACTTTGAAAGGGAAATTGAGATCCTTAAATCCCTGCAGCATGACAACATTGTAAAGTACAAGGGGGTGTGCTACAGTGCTGGTATGTTGCCTACTGAAACCTAGTTTGAACTCAAGATATGTCTTTGGCATCCTAGGAGATAGAAGCAAACGTCTAGCAATCTGGACGAATAATATACCGGTGCCCAGGGAGTGAAGCATCCCCTATGAATGGCGCTTGTGCTGGGTGACTGTGGGCTATAACTATAGAAAGTCTTTGCTGACTGGTTAGTCACTGTCCTCACTGATAATGATGTTATCAGTATTGTGTAAATTTGCCAAGAGAATATAATTTTTAAAGAAACAAGTTGGCTTTCCTCATATATTCTATAAAAATATTTTAAATTAGATGCTTTTTGTGCACTATAAATGAGGAGAAAGGATGTTTTTCTCTTTAGCTTGTTTTGGTTGTCTGAAGAGTCTACAGAAGACTAAATATAACTATTTTCAAAGTTTAATTTCAAAACTGTGTTTCAAAAAGCCTGTGTTCTTTTTTTTTTTTTAATTGTTGTACTTTAGATGAAGGTTTACAGAACAAACTAGCTTCTCATTAAACCATGAGTACACATACTGTTTTCCAACATTGGTTACCAACCCCACAGCATGTCAACACTCTCCCTTCTCGACCTCGGGTTCCCTATTACCAGCTTGCCTGTCCCCTACTGCCTTCTCGCCCTTGCCCCTGGGCTGGTGTGCCCCTTTAGTTTCGTTTTATTTTATGAGACTGTCTAATCTTTGGCTGAACGGTGAGCCTCAGGAGTGACTTCATTACTGAGCTAAAAGGGTGTCCAGGGGCCATACTCTTGGGATTTCTCCAGTCTGTGTCAGACTAGTAAATCTGATCTTTTTGTTTTTGTTTTTTTTGTGAGTTAGAATTTGTTCTACATTTTTCTCCAGCTCTGTCCGGCACCCTCTATTGTGATCCCTATAGAGCAGTTGGTGGTGGTAGCTGGGCACCATCTAGTTGTGCTGGACTCAGTCTGGTGGAGGCTGTGGTAGCTGTGGTCCATTAGTCCTTTGGACTAATCTTTCCTTCATGTCTTTGGTTTTCTTCATTCTGCCTTACTCCAGACGAGGAGAGACCAGTGGAGTATCTTAGATGGCCGCTCACGAGCTTTTAAGACCCCAGGTGCTACTCACCAAAGGAGAAGCCTGTGTTCTTAACTACTGCATCACCTTTAATTAAAGTTTTATCATCTTAGACTCAGATTTTATGTATCTTTAAATTATTTATATGTAGTTGTCTTCTAATATTTCATCAGTAAAACATGGCAAAGTAAAACATTCTGTTCCATTTGTATGTTAAAAGGTCGGCGTAATCTGAGATTAATTATGGAATATTTACCATATGGAAGTTTACGAGACTATCTCCAAAAACATAAAGAACGGATAGATCATAAAAAACTTCTACAGTACACATCTCAGATATGCAAGGTACCTAATATCCTGGCTGTTTGTTGTAGATGAAGCAAGCATATTGAAGTAATTAAGAAATCTTCTATAGTTCTTCTTAGATAATAAAGGGGGTAGGAAGGAGCCCTGGTAGCACAGTGGTTCAGCATTCAGCTGCTAACCAAATGGTCAGCAGTTCAAACCCATCAGCTGCTCCGTGGGAGAAAGATGTGGCAGTCTGCTTCCGTAAAGATTACAGCCTTGGAAACCTTGTGGAGCAGTTCTACTCTGTCCTGTAGGGTTGCTGTGAGTTGGAATTGACTCGACGGCAATGTGTTTCATTTTTATAGGGGTAAGATCCCTTAAATTGTTTATGTTTATAAAATTAGCTTAAAGAAAAATGTTATTTTATCCATAGGGCATGGAATATCTTGGTACAAAAAGGTATATCCACAGGGATCTAGCAACAAGAAATATATTGGTGGAGAATGAGAACAGAGTTAAAATTGGGGATTTTGGGTTGACTAAAGTTTTGCCACAAGACAAAGAATACTACAAAGTGAAAGAACCGGGTGAAAGTCCCATATTCTGGTGAGTATTATTTTAGTTCAATAACGTGAAATTTTAGAGCACTTCAAGCTTTATTTTTACTACTATTATTTAATAGTTTATCTCATATATTGTTATAATAATAACAAATATTTATCACGTGCTTACATTGGGCTGAGTGCATTTCATGGATTATCTCATTAAATTCTTATAACAACCTCAGGAGAATGTGTGCTATTATCATCTCTATTTTAAATATGAGGGAGCTGAGGCATAGAGAGGTTAAATATCTTGCCCAAGGGCACATAACTAATAAATGATAGCACTGGGATTCAAGCCGAGTCTGATCTCAGTGTTTCTGCTTTTAAGCTTTCTTAACCATGATGGTGCTTTAGTCTGGCCCTAATAGAATATTTTATATGTTACAGCAGTTTGAAGCTAAAGTTAGTTTTGGTCTTCAGTTAAAATTTTGTATTAATTGTGAGGAACACACAAACCTATTTTTTTCTGTGGTATGCATTTTTTCTATCAATCTGCTTTGATGCAAAGTTTTCTTTTTAATACTTCATTTATGGTATATTTTGCTTTCTAGGGATGACTTGGTGAAATTATATTTAAATGTTTTGATCTTGGATATATTCCAAACAGACTTTAATTCTGGTTTATTCATCTACTGAAGTAGTACTCTAAAGATTATGTTGTTTGAATCAGATGTTATTGTTAAGGAATAGATTTTATGTATTTTAGTTAAGTATGTTTCATTAACATTTTAGGTATCTGACTTGAAAATGAGGATTATTAATATAAAAAAACATAACTTTCAGTTTATAAAAATGTTTCTGGGGTCTCTATTAGAAATACATAAATCACCTGATGTGCTGCTGCTAAGTTTATGGATCATAGTTATCTTTGTGTTATATTGTACCTGTAAATTTTACAGCTAATCCCAGCTATTGCAAATGGTTAGTCTGGAAAGAAATCAGGTAAGAAAACTCTGATGATTTAGAACTAAAGAGTTATTTCCACAGAAGAATAAATTATAATGGACTTGTGAATGTGTTTTAAAGAGTCCTTATCTTTCAGAGATGCATACTGGAATAATTATGGTTGAAATATTGCAATGTCTGGGATTGACTTCAAATAAAGGAGTTCGGGGGTGGGAAGTAACCTATGAAGCAAGAAGAGCAGTGTGTTTAGCTGGGTGATGGGTGCATGGTTGTTCCTTGCTGTCTAATTCTCTAGTTCAGGAAACCCTCCTGAAATCTAAGTTCCCAGATGCCAGCCCCGGGTCAGCATTGCAAGCGGGCCTTTCTGAGGATGCGAGCCTCAGGCCTGCTGTGGTAACTCTTCTCTGCACACCTTGTTTTCTTTATCCAATGATTTGCAGGTGAAGTCAAGAGTTGGCACATCAAGCAACTGTCTTTTAAATGCATTGCATATATTACAGGTATGCTCCAGAATCACTGACAGAGAGCAAGTTTTCTGTGGCCTCAGATGTTTGGAGCTTTGGAGTGGTTCTATATGAGCTTTTCACATACATTGAGAAGAGTAAAAGTCCACCAGCGGTCAGTGTGCTTTTTATTTACTTTTCTTTTCTTTTTTTTTTAAACATGAGAAAGGGTTTTTAACCAAAGAAGAAGAATAAACCAAGAGCCCATTTTAGGGCCTCTTATTGATCATTTGTAAGGCAACATCCAAAACAACCCCCTAAACTTACTCATTAAATTGACTTGAATTTTTAAAACAGGGGAGTTGGAACATTATTTAGTATATTCTCTTAATATTATTTTTAGTAAAATCAGTAATCTCATTCATTCTAGGAATTATTGGATAAGTAAAAATTTTTATAGTAATTTTTTCTTGCGTCTTGTAGAAAGTATGAAAAAATAAATCGTCTTTAATTCAGAGATAACTACTTTAATATTGTCATATGTTTTCTTCCAGACTTTTTTATTTTATATAAAAGTGAAATTTTATAAGTATATATATACACACACACACATAGATTTCTAAAATTTAAGGTTATACTGTACAGTTCACTATACTGTCTTTTCACTGAGTATTACAGCATAGGTATTTTCCTATATTAGTAAATATTTATTACAGATGTGATTTCTAACTGCTGGGTATCATTCCATCGTAAGGATATATATTTCTGGACAATCGTTTTCCATTTTTCACTCTTTTAAATAATCTTTTAACTATGGTCCCTTTAGTGAACATAGTACACATCTTTATGCATAAATATTTATGTTTATCTTTGCTTATCACCTTAGAATAAAAGTGTAATTATAGATTTTTACAGGTTCTTGATTATTTCAAATACTTTCCAGAAAAGATGTACCAGATTACATTCTCAATACTAATGCATAGGGGTGTACATTTCATCATTTGCCAGTATTGACCATTATATTTTATTCAGTTTTACCAAACTGATAGAAGTGGTATCTCATTTGATCTTATTAGTGTAAATAAGTGTTTATTGGATGTTAGGTGTGTATGTGTGTGTGTGAATTGTCTCCTCATATGATTTGCCCATTTTTATATTGGTAATTTTTCTTACTAATTTATAAGAGCTCTGTATTTAAAATATATAAGTGATACGTTTGTTGTAAATATTTCCCTAACTTTTATGTTTATGATTTTGATTCTTTTGACATATGAAAGTTTTTCTCTCCATTGCGTTTATACTTATTCGTTCTGCATGTTCTTCTTTTTATGTTCTCTTTTGCATTTAACTTTTTATATCAACTGAAATGTAATATGATGTATTGAAACAACAACAACAAAACCAAAGTAAATATGTTTTTAGTTAATTTGTTTTGGGCTCTTCTCAGGGAATTGGTAGTGTGTTAACTATAGAAATGGCATTATACAGATTCCACATTTAATAGTCTTTTCTGAAATATGACTGAAATGGAAGTTTTTGATCCTTACAATAGTCTGTTTTGAAAATGTTTTGAAACATAGGAGAAAAAGATACATATACAGAATATTTCTCCTTTCTTGGGAGAAGATGGGGAAAAATTATGCTTCAAGTTAAATGTGTAAAAACTCATTGAAAGTGGGTTTGTGTTTCAGGAATTTATGCGTATGATTGGCAATGACAAACAAGGACAGATGATTGTGTTCCATTTGATAGAGCTCTTGAAGAATAATGGAAGATTACCAAGACCAGAGGGATGCCCAGATGAGGTAATAAAAAATATTTTTATACACAGTAATCGTGCATTTCATTTTTCTTTTTACCCAAGAATTTCAGATCATTTTATAAAATTTAATTTGCCAAGCTTTTAGATAAATACGGTAATCAGATCAAGCATAGCCATGATATGTGCCCTATATAGGAAAATTAAGTAGGAGTCCCGAGTTACTGTCCTCCACCAGTTAGAAGATGGCAGTTTGTGTTCATTGTAATTTTGGCTTATTTTCTCCTTTGCAGATTTATATGATCATGACAGAATGCTGGAACAATAATGTAAATCAGCGCCCTTCCTTCAGGGACCTGGCTCTTCGAGTGGATCGAATAAGGGACAACATGGCTTGATGAAAGAAATGAACTTTACTCTGAGACCAAAGTAGACTCACAGAAGAAAGTTTTGCATCTCACATTGCTGTGGACTATTACTGCATAAGTCATATTGCTAGCCAGCAAAGATGTGAAACTATCTCATCAAAACTTTCAAAGTTTAATGTGTTTTCTCCATGAGGACACCAGTAAAAGACATTGACGAAAAGACCTTAGCAGGGAATTTTGTAAAATATTTCATGAACCTAATAAGTTAATTAACATCACCTTTCTTTGGCAAAGAAAAAAGAAATACTTCCCAACTCAGATTTTTGAGAGATGAAAAAATTGTAATGTAAACTTTGCCATGTGAGAGATGCACAGGATAAGTATGGACAGTTTTTATCACAGTGAATATATAATACCCTGGCATCTTGTGTAATGTTGTACACAAGAGCTAGTGTTCATTAATAATATTTTCTAATTTTTTATAGTTTATCTACAACAGCTTCACTGTACAAACAAGATGCTCAGATAATTAAATAAGCACTTTCGTGTCCTTTATCTACATCACTGGCCAGCAATATAAGCAGGTGTATGCTTTCAGCTTGTTGTTCCATGTACTGTAAATATTTTTCAAAGCAAAGGGAACAAATGTCTAGTTTTATTTGTATAGGAAATTTCCATGACCCTAAAGAATACATTTTGAAATAGAACAAGCTTACAAAGATATAACACAATCTGTTTTCTTAGTTGTTTCCCTTGTATTTGTTTGTGGTGAGTGTTTTTCAAGTAGAACTATCTCCTAATTTTTCTAAGACTACATGAATAGTTTTCTTTAAAAAATTTGAGATTGAGAATGCCAAGAACATTGCCATCCTTTGATCTCTTGGCCACCAATAAGATTCTTCAATCCCTGGGACGTATGGTCATCCATTAAATTTAAGCATAAGTCATAAAATAGATTGCTTTTTTAAGTGTATAATCTCATTAAGATACATAGTTGAAGAGGAATTTCAATTCTTATTCAGCATTTTTTTCTACAGGCTCTATATTTGAGGGGTTTCAAAAATCTCTGTTGCAGCCTTGGAAGATATTTCCTTTACTAAGAGATTCTTTGAGAGAGTAAATTGGTAAAAAGTACAGTTGCTACTTTTATTCTTTTACAAGAGTGCCAGTAAAAATTCATAAGGTATACCTTTAAGGAAGTGGACAACATTCATATTTTCAGTTAAGTATAACAGGTTGTTTTTTTGTTGTGTGTTTTAGTGCTATTCCATTTTAGACACCATACCTAAAATATTTTGTGTTATTTATACAAAGTTTAAAATACTTGATTTGGTTAAAAAGAAAATAGTTTCATACTTTATTTTTGGTGGTATATGCCTTTTTTTTAAGTTTGTACTTAAGACTTCTAATTATTTGCTGACTATTTTTTGGAGTTTGTTTTAAAATGCAAGTTATATAAGAAAAAATGCCTTGCTCAAAAGATTTGAGATTTTTGGTTGATGGGAAGAAAAGAGAAGAAATGCTTTTAAATTCATTATCTTTAAAGCATTTTAGCAGCTATTGAATGCAGAAATCATTCAAAACAGTGTATTAGATAAAAAATGCATTTCTAGTAGATATCTTTTTTTTTTAAATTGTGCTTTAGATGAAAGTTTCCGGCTCAAGTTAATTTCTCATTCAGAAATTTATATACATATTGTTTTGTGACATTAGTTGCAATCCCCACAGTGTGACAGCACACTCCCCCTTTCCACCCCAGGTTCCCTGTGTCCATTTGTCTAAAGGATATCTTGATGAAGATTTAATATAATTTTTATTTAATATGTAAAGATTTCTCAAGGATGTGTATATGTAGTGCAATTAGGAGATCTTCCGTTTTGCTACTTTTCTGTTTCTGCTGTTTGTGTTTACTCAAGTGAAAAGTAGCATATAGTATGCTTGAGTTCAGATTTTTTCTACTAAAATTTACATATTTAAAAGTAGATTCTTAAAGGTCTATAATATTTAATTTGTTTATAAAAGTGAGGATGTTAATTAGATTTCTTAATTTTTTTTTAATGTTTCATTTTTTAGTTTTAGATAAAGAATCCCACATAAACATTCTTCATTTTCTTGGAGTGGGATGACTACCTCATGTAAAATTCCAAGTTTTCAAGAGAAGAATTCTTTTTTATTGAGGATTTGTGGTATTTTAACTTTTTTTCTGACCATGCATGGAGAGAAATTAACCTTGCAGCTGATTAGCTGGTTCTGCCCAAGAAAAAAGTATTATTGTACCAGTTAATGCCCAAATGTTTCTTCAAGTTAATATTCTTCAGAAATGAGTGTAAACGTTTTCTTAGAATTTTATGATTCTGTAAATATTCCAGTATATTATGTTATACAATCTTTATGTAAACAATTCCCTGCTTCCATGGATACTTGCTTTGGGAAGTAGTCACTTTTTCACATTATTTATCTATGCTATAAATTGCTGTAGGAGAGAGCTTTCTTATAAAATAATTCAAGACTTCTGCTTTAAAGTAAGTGAATTTTTTAATCACAACTATAACTTCAGATATTTAAAATTTATTATGCAGTAAACGTTAGAAAATAACTATAATTCTATACCAGAGGAATTGTTCTCCATAGGGTGGCATCATATGCCCAGTTTACTGAGACTCTGTTAATTTCTTCATGGCACCTTTAGCATCTTCCCACAAAACTGAAATATTGGTGTAATAAATATTCCAAAGTTAGTTTCCTTTGCATTGTTACCTAACCAAGGAAGTGGGGGCACATGCACTGATTTAGGGATGTGCACATAAAGCCCTTTATAATAGTGGACCCATCTTTTGATTTTAAAGAAGTGCTTCTAAGGTCACTATCAACTGTTGTGCCCTATTTTGAACGTTGCTGAATCAACTCTAGTTCTAATGTTTAAATTATTTATAATGAAAGATTTTCTAATTTTTCAGTATAACTTACTAAGGGTCTTTTATGTTAGAGTAAATAATAACTAAGTATAAGTCAGCAAAGTCCGCAGCATTATCCAAACAAAAACTAGGTTATATAAATTTGATTTTAACAAAAAAGTCAAGTATGAATATCAGAAAATACCTTGTGTTTATTCCCAGATTTGGGTTGGTTGGACTTAATTTCAAGATAACTAGCTGCCAAGTGTTTCATAATGCTGACAGTGACAAAGATGTTTCAAAATGTCAGTGAAGACAAGAGAATTTAAAAACTAACATTCACATTAATCAAATTCATATAATATGCATATTAAATAGCCTTTAACTTTTCCCATTGATCAAGTTCTTAGCAAAATACACATAATATTCTCAAATATTAAAACATTTTAATTGTATAGTCTCATCAGTTTCTTAGCTGCCCAATATCCATATACACCCTTCTTCAGATACATAAAATTTCCAAAATGTCTTAACTAGCAAAATAAAATTTTATCAGAAAAATTTGATTCTTTCAACAGTTCTGTCAATAAAATATTTGTGAAGTGCAGTTTTAGCTATTTTCAGTTGTGTTATTTCTAACCACGGTAGTTACTGAGTTACATATAAGGCTAATTGTTTATATTTCTTACTAACCAATCTCTGAGAAAACTATGGTCAAGCCTAAATAAAACAGGTACAGTCTTTGTTCTCCAGGGAGTTCAAAATCTATTAGTGGATACAGTTGAACAAGTAATGTTAACACAGTGTGAGAGGGCTATCATTAGGGAAGTGTGGGATGCAATGCAAGTCACTGTCCTAGAAGGCATATACTTACTAAAATATGAAGTGCTTCACTATTAGAGCTACTGAGAAGTTTTTAAAAATAATTGGTCTGAAGTTGAGAACTTTCAAGGCCAGACATCTCTTTACTATAAGTGGATTGGGAGCTGCTCATTTGCAGTCTAGATTACTCATCTCTAGAGGAGATGTCTTCAGCAATCACTCAGCACCTTCAGCTTATCTCAGGATTCTAATATTCAAACTCTGTTGTTACGTGCCATCGAGTCGGTTGTGACTCATAATGACCCTATGTACGACAGAATGAGACATTGCCTGGTCCTGCACCATCCTTATAATCATTGTCATGCTTGAGCCCATTGCTGCAGCCACTGCATCAGTCCATCTCATTGAGGGTCTTCCTCTTTTTCGCTGACTCTTCATTTTACCAAGCATGATGTCCTTCTCCAGGAACTGATCCTTCCTGATAACATGTCCAAAGTATGTGAGACCTAGTCTTGCCAGCCTTGTTTCTAAGGAGCATTCTGGCTGTACTTCTTCCAAGACAGATTTGTTTGTTCTTTTGGTAGTCCATGGTATATTCACCAGTACCACAATTCAAAGGCATCAGTTCTTTTTTGGTCTTCCTTATTCATTGTCCAGCTTTCACGTGCATATGAGGAAGTTGAGAACACCATGCTCAGGTGCACCTTAGCCAAGGTGACATATTTCCTTTTCAAAGAAGTCCACTTTAAAGAAGTCTTTTGCAGCAGACTTGCCCAGTGCAATGCATTATTTGATTTTTTTTATATTTTATTGTACTTCAGCTGAAGGCTTACAGAACAAATAGTTTCTCATGAAACAGTAGTACACATGTTGTTTTATGACATTGGTTAACAACCCCACAACATATTAACCCTCTAAAT
>NW_004443961.1:4563442-4588193 GCF_000243295.1 Trichechus manatus latirostris
CAGCGTGGTGCTTCTGCCTAGAGCACCATTTTTGTTTGATTTCTTGACTGCTGCTTTCATGGGTGTTGATGGTGAATCCAAGTAAAATGAAATCCTGGACAACTTCAATCTTTTCTCCATTTATCATGATGTTGCTTATTGGTTCAGTTGTGAGGATTTTTGTCTTCTTTATGTTGAGGTGTAATCCATACTGAAGGTTGTGGTCTTTGATCTTCATCGGTAAGTGCTTGAAATCCTCTTCACTTTCAACAAGGAAGGTTGTGTCGTGCATAACACAGGTTGCTAATAAGTCTTCCTCCAATCCTGATCTGACTGCAGAACAGATCATCAATTTCTCATATGCAAGTTCAAGCTGAAGCTGAAGAAAATTAGAACAAGTCCATGAGAGCCAAAGTATGACCTTGAGTATATTCCACCTGGCAGTCCATGGTATATTCAATATTCTTCACCATCATCATAATTCAGAGATGTCAGTTCTTGTTTGGTCTTCCTTATTCATTGTCCAGTTTTTACATGCATGTGACGTGATTGAAATTACCATGGCTTGGGCCAGGTGCACCTTAGTCTTTGAAGTGACATCTTTGCTTTTTGACACTTCAGAGAGGTCTTGCAGCATATTTGCCCAGTGCAATGTGTCATTTGATTTCTTGAGTGCTGCTTTCATGGGTGTTGATGGTGGATTCAAGTGAAATGAAATAATTGACAACTTCAGTCTTTTCTCTTTTTGTCATGATGTTGCATATAGGTCCAGATGTGAGAATTTTTTTATGTTGAGGTGTAATCCATACTGAAGGCCATACATAGTGTTTGATCTTCATCAGTAAGTACTTGAAGTCCTCTTTGCTTTCAGCAGGCAAGGTTGTGTCATCTGCATAGTGCAGGTTGTTAATGAATCTTCCTCTAATCCTGATTCCCCCTTCTTGTTTATATAGTTAAACTTCTCAGATCATTTGCTCAACGAACAGATTGAATAAGTATAGTGAAAGGATACAACACTGATGCACACCTTTCCTGATTTTAAATCATGTAGTATTCCCTTGTTCTGTTCAAACGACTGCTGCTTGGTGTATGTACAGGTTCTGCATGAGCACAATCAAGTATTCTGGAATTCCCATTCTTCAAAATGTTACTCATAATTCGTTATGATTCACACAATCAAATGCCTTTGCATAGTCAATAAAACAGGTAAACACCTTTCTGGTATTCTCTGCTTTCAACCAAGATCCATCTGACATCAGCAGTGATATCCCTGATTCCATGCATGTCCTCTTTTGAATCCAGCTTGAATTTCTGGCAGTTCCCTGTCGATGTAACTGCTGCAGCCATTTTTGAATTATCTTCCAAAATGTTAAAAAAAATTTTACTTGCGTGTGCTATTGTTTGATAATTTCTGCATTCTCTTGGATCAGCTTTCTTTGAAATGGGCGCAAATATGGTCCTCTTTCAGTTGGTTGGCCAGGTAGCTGTCTTCCAAATTTCCTGGCATAGATAAGTGAGCGCTTCCAGCATTGCATCCATTTGTTGAAACATCTTAATTGGTATTCCATCAATTCCTGGAGCTTTGTTTTTTGCCAGTGCCTTCAGTGCAGCTTGGACTTCTTCCTTCAGTGCCATCAGTTCTTGATCATATGCTGCCTCCTGAAATGGTTGAACATCGACCAATTCTTTTTGGTACAGTGACTGTATTCCTTCCATCTTCTTTTGATGCTTCCTGCATCATTTAATCCTTTGCCCATAGAATCCTTCAGTATTGCAACTTGAAGCTTGAAGTTTTTCTTCACTTGTTTCAGCTTGAGAAATGCTGAGCCTGTTCTTCCCTTTTGGTTTGCTAACTCCAGGTCTTGGCACATTTCAGTATAATACCTTACATTTTCTTCTTGAGCCACCTTTTGAAATCTTCTGTTCAGCTCTTCTACCTCTTCATTTCTTCCTTTCACTTTAGCTACTCTACAATCAAGAGCAAGTTTCAGTGTGTTTTCTATACCCATTTTGGTCTTGTTTTCTCTGACCTGTCTTTTTAATGACCTTTTGTTTTCTTCATGTATGATGTCCTTGATGTCATTCCACAACTCGTTTGGTCTTCGGTCGTTAGTGTTCAATGCATCAAATCTATTTTTGAGATGTTCTCTAAATTTAGGTGGGATATACTCAAGGTCGTATTTTGGCTCTTGTGTACTGGTTTTAATTTTCTTCAGCTTCAGCTTTAATTTGCATATGAGCAATTGATGGTCCCTTCCACATTCGGTCCTGCCCTTGTTCTGACTGATGATTTTGAACTTCTCTATCGTCTCTTTCCACAGATGTAGTTGAATTGATTCCTTTGTATTCCATCAGTGAGGACCACGTGTATAGTCACTGTTTATGTTGTTGAAAAAAGATATTTGCAATGAAGAAGTCATTAATCTTGCAAAATTCTATCATGCGATCTCCAGCATTGTTTCTTATCACGAAGGCCATATTTTCCAACTACCGATCCTTCTTCTGTTTCCAGCTTTCATATTCCAATTGCCAGTAATTATCAATGCATCTTGATTGCATGTTTGATCAATTTCAGACTGCAGAAGTTGGTAAAAATCTTCAATTTGTTCATCTTTGGCATTAGTGGTTGGTGTGTGTCTTAGTTATCTAGTGCTGCTATAACAGAAATACCACAAGTAGATGGCTTCAACAAACAGAAGTTTATTCTCTCACAGTCTAGTAGGCTAGAAGTCCAGATTCAGGGCATCAGTTCCAGGGGAAAGCTTTCTCTCTCTATCGACTCTGGAAGAAGGTCCTTGTCATTAATCTTCCCCTGGTCAAGGAGCTTCTCAGCACAGGGATTCCGGGTCCAAAGGATGCACGCTCCTGGCTCTTCTTGCTTGGTGGTAATGAGGTCCCCATCTCTCTGCTCACTTCTCTCTTTTATAAAAATCTCAAAAGAGATTGGCTTAAGACACAGTCTTGTAGATTGAGCCCTGCCCATTAACATAACTGCCTCTAATCCTGCCTCATTTACGTCATAGAGATAGGATTTACAACACATAGGAAAATCACATCAGTTGACAAAATGGAGGACAATCACACAGTACTGGGAATCATGGACTAGCCAAGTTGACATATATTTTGGGGGGACACAGTTCACTCCATGACAGTGTAAATTTGAATAATAGTCATATTAAGTGGTCTTCTTGTAGGCATATACATATTATTACCAACAGCATTGTAGTTCAGGATTTTGAAATGTTCTTTTAGACAATGAATGCAATGCCATTCCTCTTCAATTTGTCATTCTCTGCATAGTAGACCATGTGATTGTCCATTCAGAATGGCCAGTAGTAGTCCATTTCAGCTCACTAAATGCCTAGGATATCAATGTTTATGCATTTCATTTTCGATGACTTCAAATTTTCCTAGATTCATACTTTGTACATTCCATGTTCTGATTATTAATGGATGTGTGCAGCTGTTTCTTCTCATTTTGAGTTATGCCACATTGGCAAATGAAGGTCCCAAAAAGTTGACTCCATCCATGTCATTAAGGTCGACTCTCCTTTCAGGAGGCAGCTCTTCCCCAATTGTATTTTGAGTGCCTTCCAACCTGAGGTTCTCATCTTCCAGCAATGTATCAGACATTTTTCTACTTCTATTCATAAGGTTTTCACTGGCCAATTTTTTAAAAAGTAGACTCAATTCCTTTTTCGTAGTGTGTCTTAGTTTGGAAGATCTGCTGAAATCTGTCCTCCATAGATGACCCTGCTGGTATTTGAAATACCAGTGGCATAGCTTCCACGATCACAGCAACACGCAAGCTGCCACAGTAGAACAAACTGACAGATGAATGGTGGTTCAAACTCTAGAGTGCTCTTACCCAAATATTGTTTGCACACAATTGTATGATTTCATCAATGTTGGTGGTTTAGTCTGTCACTGATTATTCATCCATTTATAGGTGCTTAGAGAAAACAAGTATGTGATCAAAATAGCAGGGTCACACCTCCTACATCAATCAAAGCACTCTTTTGCCATCTCAGAATCATTCAAAACATAATTGCAGGTAACCACTAATCACTTGTGGTTTCCATTTAAGATGTAACACGTTACACTTGCCCTATACCAATTCAAAACCAGTTTTCTAACCACTGTCAGGTGCTTTATCATTCAAACCCACCAAAGATAACAGAAGCCATATCAGTTATTTTAACAGAATTTAATATAAGGAATTAGACTTGTATTAGAGGACTGAAAAGGAAAAATAGAACACTGAGATAACACAGAGATAAAACTTTAGGAAGCAGCTACCATGCCTAAAAAAAGGAACTGATAAACCCACACTTGCTGATTTCTAGACTTAACTACAAAGCTACAGTAATCCAACAGTGTGGTACTGGTATAAGGATAGATGTGTACACCAATGGAATAGAGTCCATTGTTCAGAGAGTCCAAGAGTCCAGAAATGAATCCATACATCTGTGGCCGACTGATTTTTGACAAGGATGCCAAGTCTATTCAGTGGGGAAAGAAGAATCTCTTCAACAAATGTTTCTAGGACAATTGATCTCCACATACAGAAGAATGAAGTTGGACCCATACCTCACACCATACTAAAGTTAACTCTAAATGGATCAACCTAAATATAAGAGCTAACACCATAAAATTCTTGGCAGTGGATTCTTAGATATTACACCAAAAACATGAGCAACAAAAGAAAAAAGATACATCGGACTTCATCAAAATTAAAAACGTGCGTATCAAAGAACATTAGTAAGTGAAAAGAAAACCGACAGAATGGGATAAAATATTTGGAAACCATAAATCTCCTAAGGGTTGAATATCCAAAATATATAAAGAACTCCTATAACTGAACATTAAAAAGCCAAACAAACTAATTTAAGAAAGGGGCGAATAGACATTTCTCCAAAGAAGATATACAGATGACCAACAAGCACATGAAAAGATCCTCAACATCATTAGTCATGAGGGAAATGCAAATCAAAACCACAATGAGATACCACTTCACACCCACTAGGATGGCTATTAGTAGGAAAACGGAAACAATGTGTTGGTGAGGATGTGGAGATATTGAAACTCTTGCCCATTGCTAGTGGGAATGTAAAATGGTGCAGCCACTGTGGAAAAGTTTAGCACTTCTTCAAAAGGTTAAACATAGAATTACCATGTGACACAGCAATTCCACTCCTAGATATATACCCAAAAGAACTGAAAGCTGAAACAACCCAAGTGTCCATCAACAGATGAAAGTATAAACAAAATGTGGTATATAATACAACAGAATATTATTAGTCAAAGAGAAATGAAGTTTTGACACATTACAACACTGACGAACCTTGAAAACATTAAGTCTGACACAAAATGATTGCTATTGTATGATCCCACTTAATTATCTAAAATAGGCAAATACATAGAAATAAAAGTTCAGTAATGGTTTCCAGGGGTTAGGGGATGGAGATGGAGGGAGGAATGGGGAGTTAATGCTTAATGCTTAATGGGTACTGAGTTTCTGTTTGGGGTGATGGTTGTACAACATTGTGAATGTAATTAATGTACACTTAAAAATGGTTAAAAATGGCAAATTTTGTTTTATGTTTTACCATGGTAAATTTTAATAAAAAGCAGACACTAAGCCAAAAAGCAAATTAACTACAGCCTGACATACCAAATTATTAAAGTGTGTAGGAAAGTATATAACCAGTTGCCATGGAGTCTATTCCCACTCATGGCAGCTGCATGTGTGTCACAGTAGAACTGTGCTCCATAGGGTTTCCAATGGCTGATTTTTTGGAAGTAGATCACCAGGCCTTTCTTCCAAGATGTCTCTGAGTAGACTCAAACTCCAACCTTTTAGTCAGCAGCCAAGCACATAAACTGTTTGCACCACCCAGGAAAGTATATAGCTCTGTAAATAATTATAGCCTTGGTTAATCTCATGATTTTCTAATTTAAAATTTTGAAGTGCATATATTAGTAAGCTAATAAACTGTAATTTTATTATTAAACTACAAATATAGACCTGTAATTTTTGAAAGTGGTCCAAGGTCACGACTGTATTTTGGCCTAAGCATAGGCTATTTTCACTGATGCATTTTCACTTAATGCAGACCTACTTTACTACTCAACCAGGATATAATCTGCCATTTTCTATCTAAACAGGGGACTCCTTAATTTACAAAGATAACTGAAAATAAACTGTACCCTAGAATAAACAAAATTTCAAAACACATTTTTGCACTGGAAGTGTATATAATACGGATATACGTAGTAAAAGAGCTTTGTTCTAAGAAATAACAGAGCCAAGTAGAAATACAAAATTTAATTCAAAAGAACATTACAGTACACATTTGAGAAAGGTACTAGAGAAAAAGATTTCAAATGATGTTTACCCACTAACTAATGGGTGTAAAGTAGAAATAACTGATACTCTTTGAATTTTTTGTTAAAATTTATAGCATTAAAATTATAAAGTGGAAAAAAAACACAAAAAACTTGATTTTATATCATCTATGTTGAGTGAGATGTTCAAGCACATAAATTGTAGGACTTCAGCAATATTCAGGTAGTGACTCTATTACCAGGGGTTCTTGAACTTCAGTGTACAGCAGAATGACCTGAAGCGCCTATGAAAACACAGATTGCTGGACCCCATACCTGGAGTTTCTGATTCAGTAGTTGTTGGGCAGGATCTTAGAATTATATTTCTAACAAGTTCTCAGGTGATCTGATGCTGCTGGTTCTGCTGGAACCATACTTTGAGAACTACTGCTACAGACTTCTCAGTGATATTGAGAATTATGTGTTAACCCATGTCAGTGCCTTCAAGGCAAAGGCAGGGTGTCTTGGAGACATTTTACAACTATACCTAAAGACATTCGCTGAAAACTCTAAGTCTTCAATGGAAATTGTGAAGAGAATCTGACCAGTCACTATTAAAAAAAACCTCAAGGAAGTACAAGTGTACCTCGTATTACAGTACAAGAGCTCCTTTTAGGAGTGGTAGTTGGTTAGTTATTTTTAAGTTGGTTGGGCAGATGTATTGGTATACTGGAGTGAGCTTAATAGCCATGGGCATCAGTCTATATGTTCTAGAGATGGAATGCAGAACATTCCTAACTCCACTTAAATACAGCATGAGAGTTTCTACCATAATGGCAAGCAAGGACAGATAATTTTTAGAGGTCTACATGGATCATGCCACCTCCAGTAACATCTTCAAATATAAAAATATATTAAAAATAAGCAAAAAAATAAAGGTCACCAAAGAAAATACTGAGATTCCTGTTATCACCATAAAGTATTGTCAAGTGCTTGTAATACATTTAGATACTGTTCACAGCATAGAACCTACAAGCACAATTACCAAAAAAATTAAAAGGTAAAATAAATATATTAAGCTTTTATTAAGTTAGTATAATTCCTATAATGGTTAGTATAACTCAGTTACAATGGATGGTCAATTTCTCACTTTTTATAATCAATATATGGAAGGCATGCAATGCTAAGTTCGTCTTTTGTACATCCTTTAAGACAACACTTTTCTGAATAGCCTCTGCGTTTTCTTTGGGGATGATTCCCCCAAAACAAATTGCTTGAGGTTTTGATTTTCTTTGTACGTCTCTCCTGAAATTCCACAATCTTATGAATATCTGGATTGGTATGCGGTGAGGAAAATTCTCTTGTCTTATCAGGTGGGGAGTTGTCCTTTTGATGCTGATGTTCAGGCAGTGAGCGCATCTTCAAACTGTTTATTGCTTCTTCCATAGAGGCAGCAGTAGAGACTGTAGAGAAACAAGGAAAAAACCCTACTTTATTTAAATATTCTTTAGATGGAAATTTAATAATACTAGAATACTAAAATTGGTCCAATATTGAAAAATCAAGAAGTCACATTTTACATAAAGAATAGAAAGTATGGTTATTCAAAATATATAATTTTTAACTAAAATAGTTTTAGGTAGTGTTTTCTTATAAAAAGGCTTAGAAACCTTTGCACATATTTTGTATAACATTTTTTACTGAGATGTAATTCATATTAATTTTAAATGTGTATTTTCAAGTATACACTTAAGTGGTTTTTAGTATATTCACAAGGTTGTGCAACCACCATCACTGATTCCAGAACATTTCTATCACCCCAAAAAGAAACCCTGTACCAATCGAAGTCATTCCCATTTCCCTCTCCTGCCAGCCCCCTGCCAACCACTAATCTATCTCTAGGGATTTGTTTATTATGAAGATTTTATATAAATGGAATTATACAATATGTGGTCTTTTGTGCTTGGCTTCTTTCACTTAGCATAATGTTTTCAAGGTTCATCCACATTGTATCATGTATCCAGCACTTCATTCCTTTTTATAGCTGAATAATACTCCATTGTATGGATATACCACACTTCATTCATCAGTTGGTAGACATTTGAGTTGTTTCCACTTTTTGGCTAATTTGAATGCTGCCATGAACATTTGTGTACAAGTTTTTATGTGCATGTTTTCAGTTCTCTTGGGTATGCATACAGGAGTGGAACTGCTGGATCATATGGTAATTTTATGTTTAAGTTTTTGAGAAACTGCCAAACTTTTCCACAGTAGTGACACCATTTTACATTCCCACCATTGATGTATAAGAGTTCCAATTTCTCCACATTCCTGCCAACACTTGTTATTTTCCATTTTTTGATTATAGTCATCTAGTGGGTGTGAAGTGGTTTTCATTTACATTTCCCTAATGACTAATGGTGGTGCACTGGTTAAGAACCACAGCTGCTAACCAAAAGGTCGGCAGTTCAGATCCACCAGCCACTCCTTGGAAACCCTATGGAGAAATTCTACTCTGTCCTATATGGTTACTGTGAGTCAGAATCAACTCAACGGCAACAGGTTTTGGTTTTAATGACTAATGATGTTGAGCATCTTTTCATGTGCTTATTGGCCATTTGTACATCTTCTCTGGAGAAATATCTATTCAAATTCTTCGCCCATTTTTAAAATTGGGTTGTCTCTTTATTCACATTTTATAATTAAGTGCTTAGTAGAAACCATTTTGTTCTTCATCGAAATATAAGGAAATGGAAGAGTGGTGATATGCTCCAGGTGCAGTGAACTGATTGTTACTAACATTCACAATCAGACTGCTCTTAACTTATTCAATATTATTGGAAAGAAATGAAACTAACTCCAGGAGGTAATTATTTCGAGGCTTGCTGAACTTCCATCACAGTCTGTCTTAGTTATCTAGTGCTGCTATAACAGAAATACCACAAGTGGATGGCTTTAACAAAGAGAAATTTATTCTCTCACAGTCTAGTAGGCTACAAGCCCAAATTCAGGGCATCAGCTCCAGGGGAAAGCTTTCTCTGTTGGCTCTGGAGGAAGGTCCATGTCATCAATCTTCCCTTGGTCTAGGAGCTTCTCTGTGCAGGAACCTCAGGTGCAAAGGGCATGATCTGCTCCTGGCACTGCTTTCTTGGTGGTATGAGGTTCCCCATGTCTCTCTGCTTGCTTCTCTCTTTTATCTCAAAACAGACTGGCTTAAGACACTATTTAATCTTGTAGATCTCATCAATGTAACTGCCACTAATCCATCTTACTATGTCATAGTGATAGAATTTACAACACATAGGGAAATTACATCAGATGACAAAATGGTAGACAATCATACAATACTGGGAATCATGACCTAGCCAAGTTGACAGATATTTTTTGGGGACACAATTCAATCCATGACACGGTCCTAGTCCATCTACAATCCCTTCTAGGAGAACATAATTGCCTATGCCCTATTAGACAGCCATGTTCTGAACCATGGGACTCCACCCTATAGCCATAGTTGAACAGACTGAAGTTGGCACCTGATCCCAAAGATTCCAGTCTATTACAGTGGCCCATAAGTAATACACGCCATGTGAAAAAATGAGTTGCCCAATCAATTTTTTCTCTCTTTGAAATTAGAACTAAGAACTAATGAGAAAATGAGGAGTTAGTGAGAACCAAAGCTGAAAGGATTCTATGAGGCTTGTCATGATAAGCTAAGTCATAAAGGAAGACACAGAGAGAAGCAAAGATTCAAAAAGATAGAGAGAAGGTTATTTCTAAGAGCCGATGTGATTCCTTAGGCTTTCCAGAGCCTTAATTCAGGTCCTTTTCTAGACTTTGTTTATCTTTATAGTAACTCTTTCTTTTCTTGAGGTTACTGAGGTGAATCTCTTCCTTTCAGTTAAAGAATTCTGTTAGAACACTCTTCAACAGCTTTAATAAATGCCTAAGATGAACTGTGGAACATTAAACTTTAGGATAGATATTAAAGAACAAGTAGTTAATAAATAAATGACCAAGTCATCTAAGATAGATAAATATGCACTGAAGGGAAAAGGTGAATTGGGTTGTCTTGGCTTCATGGATGAGGTATGCCATGTTCTGTGACTTAAAGGCAAAAAAAGGCAGACGATAAGAAGGAAACTTCCATGAAAGAAGGGCACTAGGGACTAGTTAATTAAAAGGTACCTGTCAAATTGGGAAGATACAGCTACAGATGTACTTTAAAAGGAAACAAGCTGTCCTCATCAGAAAACAAGAAGGGGTAAAAATGAGTACTAACTCAAACGAATTCGAAACAGAGCAACAGACAATCCAAAAGAGAAAGAAGGAAAAAAAAATTAATGAAATACATAACCATCATAACAAATATAAAAAGGTTAAGAAAACCACAAGTTTGTTCTTTAAAAAGAGTAATAAAATAGAACTCTAGCCAGACTAATGAAGAAAGATGAAAATGAACAAAATCTAGTAGGAAAAATGGAATAGCTACAAATATAACCATGATTTTTTTAAATAAATGAATATCATGAATGCTTATAAACTTACAATTCTAGATAAAATGGATAAATTCCTAAAAAATACAAGATGCCAAAAATGTTGCACATGGAGACTTAAATATACTAACAATATTACAAAAAAAAAGCATAGTCATAGTAATTAAGAAAAATGCAGACATTTAAAGGTAGATTCCACCTATTTTTCAAGAACAGTAAATCCCAATAGTATGTAAGTTGTTCCAGGAAAATAGGAAAAGAGTGAAAGCTACCCAGCTCATTTTATGAAGTTAGTATAATATTTATTATACCAGAATACCAACTGAAATGTTTCAACAAATAGATTCAATGCTGGAAACAAGCGCTCAATCATCTATGTTAAGAAGTTTGGAAGACAGCTACCTGGCCAACTGACTGGAAAAGATTCATATTTGTGCCCATTCTAAAGAAAGGTGATCCAACAGAATGCAGAAGTTATCGAACAATATCATTAATATCACATGCAAGTAAAATGTTGCTGAAGATAATTAAAAAATGGTTATAGCAGTATATAGACAGGGAACTGCCAGAAATTCAAACTGGATTCAGAAGAGGACATGGAATGATTGATATCACTGCTGATGTCGGATAGCTTCTGGCTGAAAGCAGAGACTACCAAAAAGATGCTTACCTGTGTTTTATTGACTATGCAAACACATTCAACTGTGTGAATCATAACAAATTATGGATAACATTGTGAAGAATGAGAATTCCAGAACAATTAATTGTGCTCAGGGGGAACCTGTACATAGACCGAGAGGCAGTCATTCGAAAAGAACAAGGGGACACTGTGTGGTTTAAAGTCAGGAAAGGCGTGTATCAGGATTGTATCCTTTCAGCACACTTATGCAATCTGTATGCAGGGGAAATAATCCAAGAAGCTGGACTATATGAAGAAGAATGAGGCATCAGGATTGAGGGAAGACTCGTTAGCAACCTGTGATGTGCAGATGACACAACCTTGCTTACTGAAAATGAAGAGGACTTGAAGCACTTACTGATGAAGATCAAAGACCACAGCCTTCAGTATGGATTACACCTCAATATAAAGAAAACAAAAATCCTCACAACTGGACCAATAAGCAACATGATAAACGGAGAAAAGATTGAAGTTGTCAACAATTTCATTTCACTTGGATACACAATCAACACCCACGGAAGCAGCAGTCAAGAAATCAAAGCACATATTGCATTGAGGAAATCTACTGCAAAAGATCTCTTTAAAGTGTTAAAAAGCAAAGATGTCACTTTGAGGACTACAGTGCGCCTGACCCAAGCCATGGTACGTATTTTCAATTGCTGCATATGCATGTGAAAGCTGGACAATGAATAAGGAAGAAGAATTGATGCCTTTGAATTATGGTGTTGCTGAATACTGAATATACCATGGACTGCCAGAAGAACGAACAAATCTGTCTTGGAAGAAGCACGGCCAGAATGCAACTTAGAAATGAGGATGGTGAGATTTCATCTCACGTACTTTGGACGTGTTATCAGGAGGGATCAGTCCCTGGAGAAGGACATCATGCTTGGTAAAGTAGAGGGTCAGCAAAAAAGAAGAAGACTCTCAATGAGATGGACTGACACAGTGGCTGCAACAATGGGCTCAAACATAGCAACGATTGTGAGGATGGCACAGGACCAGGCAGTGTTTCATTCTGTTGTACATAGGGTCGCTATGAGTTGGAACTTACTTGACAGAACCTACTAACAACAGTATTATATTTATTCCAAAACTAGATAAAAACAATATGAGATAAAAAATAATTTATAAGCCCATTTCACTTATAAATGTCGATTTGAAAGTCCTAAATAAGATATTAGTTAACTGAACCCATAAATATATTTTCAAAAAATTATTAAGAAATGGTTTATCCCAGAAATGCAAGAATAAGATCAGAAAATCTACCAATGCAGTTTACCACATTAATAGCCGCCCAGCTTCACTCTGTTGACTTTACTTTCTACTTCATGAGAAAATTGAAGCAATCAGAACAGAACTTCATTTGCTCTCTTTACAATTTTTTTTTCTTTTTTTTTACTTAGTTCTTAACATCTGTGCCCATATATTCTGCCTTCCAACCTAGGTATTTCCACAGTTGTATATCCACTCTAAAACCAATTCCTCAGTTATGTACTAATCTCATTTCTCCCCTACTCAAGGACATCACTCCATCGCTATACTCATCATCATTTTCACTTCTACCGAATTACTCCCACCAACAAACAAATACGTTATTTCTCCCACTTAAAAAGAAACAAAACACTTCTTTTGGTCCCACTTACCCTGCCAGCTACCGCCCCATTTTTCTCTGCCCTCGGTAGCATAACTCCTTGGTAGAGTTTTTTACATTCACTAATTAACTCCTGTCCTTTCATTCTGTCTTAAACCACTCTACTCAGGCTTTTGTTCCATTACTCCACCAAAATTTCTCCTATCAAGGTCACAAATGACCTCCACGCTGCTAAATTCAACAGCCAATTCTCATCTTACTTGTCAAAAATATTCTCTCTTGATATACTTTCTTCACGTGGTTTCCAGGATGCCCCACTCTCTTGGTGTTCTTCCTACCTGACTGGTTGCTTCTTTTCTGTCTGCTATGCAAGTGGCTTAACTATAATCTTCTATCTTGGAAACACATACCTCTTGTCTTAGTTATCTAGTGCTGCTATAATAGAAATACCACAAGTGGATGGCTTTAACAAACAGAAGCTTATTCTCTCACAGTCTAGTAGGCTAGAAGTCCGAATAAGGGGAAGGCTTTCTCTCTCTGTCAGTTCTGGGGAAAGGTCCTTGTCATCAATCTTTCCCTGGTCAAGGAGCTTCTCAGTTCAGGGACCCTGGGTCCAAAGGACATGCTCTGCTCCTGGCACTACTCTTTTGGTGATATGAGATCTCCATATTTCTCTGCTGGCTTCTCTCTTTTATATCTCAAAAAAGATTGACTTAAGACACAACTGAATCTTGTAGATTGAGTACTGTGTCATTAACATAACTGCCGCTAATCCCACCTTATTAACATCATAGATGTAAGATTTACAACACATAGGAAAATCACATCAGATGACAAAATGGTGGGTAACCATACAATACTGAGAATCATGGATTAGCCAAGTTGACACACATTTTGGGGGGACACAATTCAATCCATAACACCTCTGGACAACTTCTAAATTATTCACTGGAAATTATCAGGACAGATTAAATGTCATTTTTCTTATAGATTAATAATTTTAGATGTTTAAATACAAACTCATATTGATAACCTAAACCCATTTTCCTTCTTCTGCATATTTCAAAACGATGATGGATTTACTGTCACCTGGTATTTCCACTTTACCAAAGTATCCTTTGCATAGTTACAGGGTGAATGGGTATAATAATTCTGAAATTTTGTCAGATGTATTTTTATTTCCTACAAATCTCGTTTCACTGCAGCTCTTCATTTATTGAATTAAAAGCATTTATTCTTAGGGGGAAGGTGAATAACAGAATAAAGGGGTCATGAATCAGCTCTGAGTTTTAAAGTTGACCCTTTTTTATTAAGCAAATAGTTTCCAGAGAAATCTTTGTTGAGAAAAGGAATTCCAAACTTTCCTTTAAGAACAAACTCAAGCTTGGTGGTCTAATGGTAAAATGTTGACTATAGTATCGGTAGTGAGAACACAGTATTTGAGGTAAGAGAAATGCTCAACATGAAGCAGAAAAAGGAAGGCTCTCCTTTTAGTACTAGGAGTGAGGAATAAGAAAGAGAGAGAGAGGAGGTGAACCAGAGTCTTACCACTAAAAAGTCTGGTCCACTGGCTAGAAGCAGCAGCAGTAGCATCAGCTGGGCCTTTTTAAAACTACACAATCTCTGGGCCCCATTCCAGACCTAGTGAATCAGAATCTGTATATTAACAGGATTTCTCAGGTGATTCATATGTAATCCACATTAAAGTTGGAGAAGCACTGAACCAAAGTGAAAGAATTGGAGGAGATATACTTCCTCCATTATAAGAGGACAAAACGAACTTATGTGTAGGTACGTTTGATGATGGGAAATGTTCAAGATTCGGTCATGATGGTTTCTGTTGTTTCTGTCTTTAAAAGTTTTCATTTTCCTAGCAGCAATACGTTCCATTTGTTCATTCATTAAAAAAAGAGTTGATGAGTGCCTACAATGTGCCAGGCACTGTTTCAGTCACCTACATAAGGGATTCTTTATGACGTGAATTGCTTTCTTAATTTCAGGAATCTTGACTTTTGTTAATACTTGTCCAAATCAAATCAGCTAAATTGCTTTAAAAGGCAATGCTTTCAATGACACTATGCTATTAATAGCCCATAAATAAAGTGTCTTTTCTCTTAAAATGGTAGACCATGTTGGGACTAAAATGTGTTAGTCACAAAATGTAACAACATACTTGGAAGATACTGATGGATCTCAAACAAGAATATTCTTCCTAAATATTGCTTAAAAGCAGTAAGTATGTTGTTTTTGTTAGCTGCTGTTGAGTTGGCCCCCAAGTCATGGCAACCCCATGCACAACAGAACCTAATGCTGCCCACTCCTACACCATCCCTATGACAGGTTGTGGATCAGACCATTGTGAGCCATAGGGTTTTCACTGGCTGATTTTCAGAAGTACATCACCTGGCCTGTCTTCCTACTCCATCTTAGTTTGGAAGCTCTGCTAAAACTTGTTCAGCATCAGTGCAACATGCAAGCCTTCACTGACAGGTGAGTGGTGGCTACGCATGAGGTGCACTGGCTGGGAATCAAACCTGGGTCTCCCACATGGAAGGTGAGAATTCTACCACTGAACCATCACTGGCCCCACAGTAAGTATAAATTCAATATATACCAAGTACCTACTATGTGTAGGTCCTCAGCTCAGCATTTCAGATAAAAACATTTGAGCTGCGATGATATTCAGGGCTGGCTTTATCGGAGTGAGACCTGTGCAGCCAAAGAAGCCCAGTCCTTAGAAGGACCCTGAATTTGGTTTGATGCTTGTTGTCGTTGACTTGAATTTTTCAGTAATTTTACGTTTGAACTTGTAAGTGAAGTATGTGCACAAGAGACTCAAAAGAAAGGAAAAAAAAAAAAAACCTTCATATTTTGCTAACTTTAATGGTCCTTCCCTGATTTTTCAGCAAGGAATCCTGCATTTTCATTTTGCACTGGGCTCAGCAAATTATATAGCTGGTCCTGATGACAATCAGGGTCCCTGGGTAGTGCAAACAGTTTTGTCCTTCTCTTACAATGTACTTTGGTGGTTGGAACCCATACCGTTATGCCGTGGAAGAAAGACCTGGAGATCTGCTTCTGTAAAGATGACAGCCAAGAAAATCCTACGGAGCAGTTATACTCTCTCACATGGGGTCACCATGAGTAAGAATCGATTCATGGCAACAGGTTTGGTTCTGATGATGGTCACATAGAACTATGTGCTAGGTACTGTGGTAGAAGTAAGGCAGGAGTGATTAGCTCTGAAAGGGTCAGTGATGACTTCAAAGTTGGGTTTTGAAGGGCAAGAAGAAGTTTGTCAGGTGACAAGCGCACTGCAGACGGGGGAACCTAGGGAAGCGGCAGCTTTCTTACATAAATGTGTGGTCCGATATGCATATGCTTATTTCTCCCAGGTTAAAAACAAAAAAGAAGAGATTCATAGAGATTTTGTGTATCTTCCATACATACCGCTTTGTTTATATGTTTGTTTTTAATTGTGTACTAGGCACAAATTCCATTTCCTGGGGATGACCGTCTGCCAGAGCAAATTCGAGGATGAGAAGTGTACAGAGATTTGCAAACATGCCTTTGGTTTAGATTTTTACCTGGGTGTTTGCCTGTGCCCCTGACACGGGACGGCGCTCGGGGGATTGGGAGCCCGGCGGGGAGGAAGGCTCCCAACGCGTCCACAGCACGGGGCACCGGATGCTGGTAATGGGGTTCCTCCTCAAACAGGCTCCAGTCTTCCAGGCCACAGAGTTTTACTATTTCCTTCAGCAGGTGCCTGCCGCATAGCTTCTTGGCACGGGCGGCGCTGCCCAGCTCAAAGGAGAACAGAACCAGCAGGAGCCCGAGCCGCAGCCAACACAAACAGAGGAGACGGGGCATCCCTGGGCCCCCGTCAGGCCCCCGGCGGCCCCTAACGGTCCTCCTCGGTACCCGGCCCTGCTCTGCGCCTGCGCCTGACGGAGTCTCCCGTGCGGATAACGCGCAGGCTTGTGAGTGCGAGCTGGCCTCGCGAGAACAGTGAGGCGCATGGAGATTAAGGCGGCTCCTGAGCATGTGCGGGCCTCTTGAGGACGCAGAGGCGAGGCGCGCAGCGGCGACCACCGAGGCTTCTGAGCGCCCTCAGTCCTGGTGAGAACGCTGAGGTGAGGCGCGGGGTGACGACGACGATGGCAGCCCCTTCCCACAGTTCTCAGGCGTCGGCGGAGAGCAGGCTCGTTTCTTAAAATGAAGGCCGAAAGTAGCCCATTTTTCTCGCCATCCTCACTGGAGAGACTCATCAGATGAAACATGGGAACGTGGGGCCCCATTCACTGATAATGTGGTCACAAAAGATGCTGCTCCTTTCGCCTGAAATGCGTTTTCCTTCCTCTTCGCCGGGCTTTCCGTGAAACTTGGCTTCCTCAGAGAATCCTCTAGCTGCCTTCATGTTCATCACGGTACGGTAGCTCTCTTCACATTTACTTGTGTGAGAACGTCTCCGCCCAGCCCCGGGCTTCCTGAAGGCAGGGCCGGCGTCCGTTCTGCTTTCCTGGCGGTTGGCCATAGATCAGTGTATGTTAAAATGCGTGGGCGCCGGACTACGGTGCATGTGCTTTCCAGGTCAGTTCCAAGATTCTTCAGAAAACGCCTGCCACTTCCAGGGGGGAAGTGGGCCTTAGTCTCAATCTCATGAACAAAGACTTAGGGTGGCTGTCCTAAAGGACCTTGGATCAAAATCTGGTTCTTCCGGTCATGGATTCTAGGCAATTACCTACTGTCAAATTGTGACTAGTTTGTCCCAGGGACCCCTAGAGGATTTGCCTTCTAAGAATGCCAGTATGACATGCAATTTTAGGTGGGATAATTGCTAAATTAGGAGGGCATGCGGGGAAGTGCAGCCCAATAAGTATAGATTGCTTTATCATTTGGGAATTTGACCCAGGGTAAAGCTTGAGGCATGCTGAATTTGAGATGACTGTTGTCCTAGTCATCTAGTGCTGCTGTAACAGAAATACCACAAGTGGATGGTTTTAACAAAGAGAAGTTTATTTCCTTACAGTAAAGTAGGCTAAAAGTTCAAATTCAGGGTGTCAGCTCCAGGGAAAGGCTTTCTCTCTCTTGGCCTTCTCATCAGTTTTCCCCTGGACTGGGAGCTTCTCGGCGCAGGGACCCCTGTCCAAAGGATGCATTCTGCTCCTGGCACTGCTTTCTTGATGGTATGAGGTCCCCAACTCTCTGCTTGCTTCCCTTTCCTTTTATCTCTTGAGAGATAAAAAGTGGTGCAGGCCACACTCCAGGGAAACTCCCTTTACACTGGATCAGGGATGTGACCTGGGTAAAGGTGGTGTTACAATGCCACCCTAATCCTCTTTAACGTAAAATTACAATTACAAAATGGAGGCCATCCACACAATTCTGGGAATCATGGCCCAGCCAAATTGATACACACATTTTTGGGGGGACATAATTCAAACCATGACAACTGTGAAACATTCAAGAGGAATTGCCTAATGAAGATAATGGAAATACGGGGCTGGTAGTATACTGTGATATCAGATGTAGAAGTCAACAGTGAAGAGTTGCAAGAGAAAGCCATGAAACTTAATGAACTCTTTGGCTGACTGCAGTGTACATAGCTTCAAAACAGAAAAGAAAAGGGAATTTCATTTGGGGAGAAGAGAGAAAAGAGCTAAAGGAGGAGAAAAGCAGATGGATTGAGAGAGGGTGTAAAAAGAACGATATCATGTTCGGAAAGCAAAGGGGGAAGAGAATCTAAAAGAGGGACATTAATAGAGCCACATATGAAAGAGAATAGAACTAAGAATAGCAATTGAATTTAGAGGTTGGAGGCTAGTGTGGAATCTAACAGGATCAGAGAAGAGTAGGGAAGCCAGTTCATTGTGGATCCCAGAGGGAATGAGAGGTAAAGAACTAGAAGCAGTTTGTTTAGTCTGGCAGAGAAAGGGTTAATGCAAAGATAATTTTCTTTGCTTATTAAAAGTATTAGAAACAAGAAAATTCCCATGCAGAAGGAGAGGTCGATAATGTGCAGCGTCACTGTGTAGCAGGGTAATTGAGATATTCGTTTTTACTTTTTCAGCCTATGTTTCTCCATTCTGCCTTCCATAAGGTCTCTCTACAAATTCCAACCAAGTCCTCAGAGCCTTTGTATTTCCCTACCTGAGGAACTTTTGCAGGGCAGAAAGAGAACCTGCTTCGAGTTGCTTTTTCTTGAGCTATGAATACCTGGAATTAGCTGTGATGGCACAAATGGGTAAGCGCTCGGCTGCTAACTGAAATGTCGGTCGTTTGAATCCACCCATCCTCTCTGTGGGAGAAAGATGTGGTAGTCTGCTTCCGTAAAGATTTACAGCCTTGGAAACCCCTATTATAGGACAGTTCTACTCTGTCATACAGGGCCTCTATGAGTCGGAATCAACTTGATGGCAATGGGGCTTTGGATTTGCTTTGGAAAAGTTTATAGCCTTGGAAACCCTATGGGACGGTTGTACTCTGTCCTACAGAGTAGTTATGAGTTGGAATTGACTTGACAACTAACAGTAACAACAACAAATAAATACTTGAGTCAGTCAAAAGATTATGCCTGTGTCCCTATTGACAGAAGTTGGATTTATGTTGATTTGGTTTGTTAAAAATGAAGAAGTTGACTATTTCTTGCACACCAGAGACCGTGGTTGCAAATTTATACCTGTTACACACAGAAATAATCTCTTAGGGATAAGAAAGGTATTGACCATAACGCATATGGGCTGGTGGAGGGGTTATTTTTTTTGAGACACTTTTAGTCTAAAATGGAGGAAAAGATAGGCAAGAAGATAGTGGTATATACTAATAAAGATGAATGTGACTGTGGTGAAATGAGTTTCTTTATGTGGCCTTTTCCTTGCTTCTGTGAAAAAGAGAGAAAAAGAAAACAACTTGGGAGATTTTTCCTCTGGGCGTTGAGGAGTTGTTACAGTTCCCCTTGTTACAGTTGCCCAGGGAAGAAGCCAGTCCCTGCTGGCAGAAAATGTCACTTGTTATGCAAATAGATGGAGCCACTTATTAGGGGATTGGTCAATTTAGTCCAGCAAGGAGATTGGTCAGTTATTATGCAAATATGGTGTGTCAAATTCACCCATTGGGATTGAGCCACTTGCGTATAAAAGCGGCTATCCCACAAGAGTTGAGGGGGTACCTTACTATCATCAGCAGAAGAGCCTAGAGTGGAGCACATCCTTTGACACCAAGGTCCCTGCACTGAGAACCTCCTACACCCAGGAAACAGAGCTGTAACACTGGAGAAGGCACGAGATGGTGAGAAGCAGTGACAGAGAAACGGCAGCAGCAGAACAAGGAGATCGAGGCGAGACGGCGCAGTGGGCTTCCCAGCCCATGGAGTGAGGTGGCTACAGTGGGCTTGCCGACCCATTGAGTGAGAGAGAGCTGAGTACCTTCAGGCAGGAGGCTTACTGGTGGAGTGGGGTGCGTCCAGGCACTTGTTGGCAGGGCTGAAAGAGCTGCAACACTTGCCTGAGCAGGGCAGAGACTGAGAAGAAGCCTGCCCTAAGGGAGCTGAGAAGAGGCTCGTCATAAAGGGGACACTAAGGGGGCCAAGAGGAGGCCCATCCTAAGAGGGCGTGCATGGCCGAGAGAGAGGTAGAGAGAGAGAGAGATGCCTTACCCTAAAGAAAGGATGTGCTCTTCATTTTAAGGAAGCCTCCCAGACCTGTGTATTTCCTGACATTGATCTTCTTCCTGTTACTTGCAAGTTAATTCTGGTCCCATGTTACCTTCCTAATAAACCATATGACTGTTGAGTATGATCTGTGAGTTCTTTGTGGCCATTGCAATGAATTATCGAATCCAGCAGACAAGTAGAGAATGCTGTGGGGAGGATAGCTAGTGTCAGACTTGGTAAAGATCGGAGAGTTGAGGTATGTCTAACCTCCTCCATCGCATAGGATATAAACTTTGGGCTGATCCTGATGGTGGTTCTTATTCTCCCTGAAGTTAGACAAGGTCTGACACTACCACTACCACATTACAGTGACCAAGTCACTGACTGGTGGTGAAAGACCTCAGTGTTGTCAGTTAAGTGTGAGCTAAGAACTAGTAGAAGGTGGGGTAGGGAGGAGTCCTTGGAGAGAATGAAGTTCTAGAATTCACATTTAGAAATATGATTGGGAATAAATAAGATAAAAACAGAAGGGTTAAATCAGCAACAAAGATTCCAGGACGAAAGTTTGTCTCTTGAAAAATGTTGACTTTCTTCCTAAAATTTTGCATTCTGTTGGTCTCCGTTTCCTCATCTGAGAAGAAGTACTAAAAGTGGCCTCGGTGAATACTTAACCCCAGAGATCTAGTTATGATTCGCCATGTATGGGATTTGGAATATGGGAATTGCTATCTTCATATGCTGTAATTTTGTGTACAGATATTTAATGATTTAATGGAGGAAAATAACGTGTTATCTCAATGCATTTTCTCTATAAATTCTGGCTAAAAATGTACAAGTATATAGGTTGTGATTTTTTTTTTAATTGTGCTTTAGGTGAAAGTTTACAGCTCAAGTTAATTTCTCATTCAGAAATTTATACATATTATTTTGTGACATTGGTTGCAATCCCCAGGGTGTGACAGCATGCTCCCCTTTTCCACCCTGGGTTTTTTGTGCCCATTTGTTCAGTTACTGTTCCTTCCTACCTTCTCATCTTGCTTTTGGACAGGAGTTGACCATTTGGTCTCAGATATTTGATTGAACTAAGAGGTATGTTCCTCACATTTGTTATTATTTGTTTTATAGACTTGTCTAATCTTTGCCTGAAAAGTGGGCTTAGGGAATGGTTTCAGTTCTAGGTTAGCAGAGTGTGTGTGAGGGGCATAGTTTTGGGGGTCCCTCAAGGCTCTGTCAGACCAGTAAATCAGATCTTTTTCTGTGAATTTGAATTCTGTTCTACATTTTTCTCCCACTCTTACCCGGCCTCTCTGTTATGATCCCTGTCAGAGCTGTCGATGGTGGTACTAAGGCACCGTCTAGTTCTTCTTTTCTTAGGCTGGTAGAGTCTCTGGTTCATGTGGTCCTTTAGTCCTTTGGGCTAATATTTTCCTTGTGTCTTCGGTTTTCTTCATTCTCTTTTGCTCCAGATGGGATGGGACCAATAGATGTATCTTAGATGGCCGCGTGCAAACTTTGAAGACCATAGACGCCACTCACCAAAGTGGGATGTAGAATGAACTATGAACTTTATGAACTATGTTTTGCCAATTGACCAGATGTCCCCTGACACTCTGGTCCCTGGCCCCCAGCCCCAGCTACTCAATCCCTCGGAATGTTTGGATGTTCCCAGGAAACGTCTTTGCTTTTGCTTTGGTCCAGTTGTGCTGACGTCCCTGTATTGTGTGTTGTCCTTCCCTTCACAAAAGTTGGCACTTGACTACTATCTAGTTAGTGATTTCCCCTCTTCCACCCTCCCCACCGTCATGACCATCAAAAAGTATGCTTTTTTTTCTGTGTGTAAATCTTTTTTTGAGTTCTTATGATAGTGGTCTCATACAATATTCGTCTTTTTGTGACTGACTTTTTTCACTGAGCGTAATGCCCTCCAGATTCATCCATTTTGTGAGCTGTTTTGCAGATTCATCATTGTTCTTTATCATTGCATGGTATTACATCATGTATATGTACCATAATTTGTTTATCCATTCACCTGTTGAGGGACATTTAGGTTTCCATCTTTTTGCTGTTGTGAGAATAGTGCTGCAGTGAACATGGGTGTACATATGTCTATTCGTGTGACAGCTCTTATTGCTCTAGGGTATATTTCTAGGAGTTAGATTGCTTAATTGTATGGTATTTCTATTTCTAGCTTTTTAAGGAAGCGCCAGATTGATTTCCAAAGTGGTTGTACCATTTTACATCCCCACCAGCAGTTCATAAGAGTTCCAGTCTCCCCACAACCTCTCTAACATTTGTTATTTTGTGTTTCTTGAATTAGTGCAAGTATTATTGGGGGTGGATGGTGTCTTAATGTAGTTTTTTTTTTATTTTAATATTTTATTGTACTTTAGATGAAGGTTTACAGAGCCAATAGTTTCTCATTAAACAGTACTTATATTGTTTTTTGACAGTGGTTAACAACCCCACAAAATGTCAACATTGTCCCTTCTCAACCTTGAGTTCCCTATTACCAGCTTTCCCGTCCCCTCCTGTCTTCTAGTCCTTGTCCCTGGACTGTTGTGCCCCACTAGTCTCGTTTTGTTTTATGGGGCTGTCTAATCTTTGGCTGAATGGTGAATGTCGGGAGTGACTTCATTACTGAGCTAAAAGGGTGTCTGGGGCCATACTCTCTGGGTTTCTCCAGTCTCTGTCAGACCAGTAAGTCTGGTCTTTTTTTGAGAGTTAGAATTTTGTTCTACATTTTTCTCCAGCTCTGTCTGGGACCCTCTGTTGTGATCCCTGTCAGAGCAGTCAGTCGTGGTAGCCGGGCACTGTCTAGTTGTACTGGACTCAGTCTGGTGGAGGCCATGGTAGTTGTGGTCCATTAGTTCTTTCAACTAATCTTTTCCTTGTAACTTGTTTTCTTCATTTTCCCTTGCTCCCGAACGGGTGAGACCAATGGAGTATCTTAGATGGCTGCTTACAGGCTTTTAAGACCCTAGACGCTACTCACCAAGGTAGAATGTAGAACATTTTCTTTATAAACTGTGTTATACCAGTTGAGCTAGATGTTCCCCGAGATCATGGTCCCCACAGGCCTCTGCCCAGCAATTCAGTCCCTCAGGGAGTTTGAATGTGTCTACGGAGCTTCCATGACCTTTCCTTGTACAAGCTGTGCTGGCTTCCCCAGTATTGTGTACTGTCCTAACCTTCACCAAAGTTACCACTTATCTATTGTCTAGTTCCCTCCCCACCCCTCCCATCCCTTGTAACCAACAAAGATTGTTACTTTTTGTATGTAAACTTTTTCATGAGTTTTTACGGTAGAGGTCTCATACAATATTTGTCCTTTCGTGATTGACTTATTTCACTCAGCATAATGTCCTCCAGTTTCATCCATGTTATGAGATGCTTCACAGATTCGTCACTGTTCTTTATCGTTGCATAATATTCCATTGTGTGTATGTACCACAGTTTGTTTATCGATTCTTTTGCTATTGTGAGAATAGTGCTGCAATGAACATGGGTGTGCATATGTCTATTCCTGTGACGGCTCTTATTTCTCTAGGGTATATTCCTAGGAGTGGGATTGCTGGATCGCATGGTATTTCTATTTCTAGCTTTCTTATCATTTTCCAAAATGGTTGTATCATTATGCATTCCCACCAGCAGTGCGTAAGAGTTCCGATCTCCCCGCAGCCCCTCCAACATTTGTTATTTCCAGTGTTTTTGATTCCTGCTAGTAATGCTGGGGTGAGATAGTATCTCATTGTGGTTTTAATTTGCATTTCTCTCATGGCTAGTGATCGCGAGCATTTCCTCACGTGTCTGTTGGCCACTTGAATGTCTTCTTTGGTGAAGTGTCTGTTCATTTCCTTTGCCCATCTTTTAACAGGATTATTTGTTTTTTTGTTGTAGAGGTGTTGGATTTTCTTGTAGGTTATAGAGATTAGAGCTTTGTCTGACTTGTACTGTCCAAAAATTTTTTCCCAGTCTGTAGGTTCTCTTTTTACTCTTTTGGTGAAGTCTTTTGAAGAGCATAGGTGTTT
>NW_004443961.1:4590580-4593180 GCF_000243295.1 Trichechus manatus latirostris
TAGGTTGGTATCTGGCTGGTATGATCCCATGGCCTAGATTCAGCCTGTGGTCTGATGTTGTTTGTTCTCAAATCAGAGGACTCCTTTTAATAATTCTTGTAAGTTTGGTTTGGTTTTTACATACTCGCTTAATTTCTGTTTATCTGGAAATGTCCTAATTTCACCATCATATTGGAATGAGAGTTTTGCGGGATATATTATTCTTGGTTGGCAATTTTTTTATTTCAAGGTTTTATATACGTTATCCACTGCTTTCTTGCCTGCATGGTTTCTGCTGAATGATCCAAGATTAGTCTTATTGTTTTTCCTCTCCTTCTTTTTGTTTTCCTCGAGCTGCCCTCAGGATTCTTTGCTTCTTTTTGGTTTTAGTGAGTGTGATGATGATATGCCTTAGTGATTTTTTTTTGGGGTCTATCCTATATGGGGTTCGTTGAGCTTCTTGGATAGCCAGCTTTTCATCTTTCATGATATTGGGGAAGTTTTCTGTCAGCAGTTCTTCAATGATCCTCTCTATGTTTTCTGTTTTCTCCTCCTGTTCTGGAACTCTGATCACTCGCAGATTTTTCGTTTTGATTGTATCCCCCATAATTCTCAGTGTTTCTTCATGGGTCTTCGTTCTTTTTTCTGATTTTTCCTCAGAGTTGTAGCCAAGTGTTTGTCTTCAATTTCACTGATTCTGTCTTCCATCATTTCAAACCTGCTCCTCAGCCCTTCTATGACACTGTCCACTTCTGAAATCTTGTTTTTTATCTTTTGGATTTCTAGTTGTTGTTTTTGTATGATTTCTAGTTGTGAATTTAATTTAGCATTTTGTGTCTGTATAATTTTCCTGAATTCTTCCATTTTTCGTCTGTATTTTCCCTGAATTTGTCTGCTTTTACCATGAATTTGTCTATTTTTTCCTCATTTTTTTTGCTTTTTGCTTTAACTCTTAGGTAGCTCTGAATGTTAGAGATTTGAATTCCCTATTAGGTAGTTCTAGTGCCTTTTCTTCTACTGGAAAGTCATCCAGTGTTTCATTTATTTTGAATGCTTATGGAACCATCCTGTCCTGTTTTTGTATGTGTTTTGATATTATCTGCTGTCTTTGGGCCATTTGAAAGTTATTTTTCTCATTTATTGATGGTAGGTTTGTTTTCTTCTGCTTTTTTGTTTCATTTGGTTATGTCTGAGCCAGCAGGCTGTGCATTCTTTGTCATCTGCTTGTCTGTAGGCATGATACTTTTCACCTCCTTCTCCAATGGGTAGGGTCAGTCGCTCAGGTATGGTACAGCAGGGTAGTCCACCTGAAGTGTAGTTGCTGGGATGGGTTGTTTGTGGCACGTACTTGGGCTGACAGGGTGAGCCAGGAATCAGTGCAGGGCAGGTTCCAGTAGGCTGTGCCTGTGCTGCTTGGGGTGTGATGTTCAGCGCATGGTGCAGGTAGGCAGGAAGGAGGGCGGAGATTGTGATGTGTGGAGATAAGATGAGTATGAGAAAGAGGAGAGAGAGGAGAAAGGAACAGGAGCCAAAAACTTACAAACAAAAGAGAGTGTGAACGGGGCTTGCAATTGGAGTGGAGAAATGAGAGGCTGAGAAATGAAGAGAAAAAAAAGGAAAAAGAAAAAGAGTAAGATAAAAAAAAATGAGTAAATATAAATTAGGAAAAAAAAGAAAGAAAAGCCCCCAGGGATCCCACCAGTGTCGGTGCGAGGACTGGGGAAGTTGCTCTCAGGTCATGAGGTACTCTCTGGCTAGAAGGGGTAGAGATGTCACACAGTGCCAGGTATTCAGGAGACAGGAAGACAAGATAAGCATAGAGATACGAGAAACTGAGAAATGAAGAAAGAAAGGGAAAAGGAAAGAGAAGAAAACAAAACAACAACAACAACAACAAAAAAAAGAAAACCAAGAAAGGAAAAAACAAGCAAAAAGGAACTGCTCTCAGGGATCCCACTGCACATCTGCACAGAGTAAGTGAGTAGCTCCCAAGCCACGCAGTATTGCCTGGCTAGAAGGAGCTCCCTGGCCGAGAAAAGGAAAAGAAAACAAATAAACCAATCAAAACAAAACAAGTAAACAACAACAACAAAAAGCCCCAAGGATCTCACCAGTGTGGCGGCATGGGCCGCGAAGCAGTTTCACAGTTGAGCGGTGTTTCACAGCTTTTCAGAAAGAGGCAAAGATGGCACACGGAGCCAGGTATTTGAGAGAAAGCGGGGAGAGGTGGTGAGAGATAAGGAAGAAATTAAAAGAAGCGGAAAAAAGCAACACCAGCAGCCAACAAATGGCAATCAGGGAGCCGGCCAGTACGGGCAGGTGGAATCCAAGCAGCACAATGGTGAAGCCGGTGCTTCCTGGCCAAGAGACTGTGGCTGCAGGAAGCAGAGGAGGCCGAGTCGGGGTGAAGAAGGGTGGGGGGTGGGAGAGCATATATCACTGGTTACTGGTTGTTTTGTCTCTCCTGGAAGCTCCATGAAGCTGCTTTCTTGTATTCCCTGTGCTCCAGTTTCTGATAAGAGTCCACGATGGCAGATCCGTGCTGCATTAGCTGATAGGGAATCTCTGCATGTGTCTCTCCTCGCTCTCTGTTCTCTGTCGATTTCTTTCTTTCTTTTTAT
>NW_004443961.1:4593653-4599656 GCF_000243295.1 Trichechus manatus latirostris
TTTGCATCCCATCGTTCTACTGCTCCATCAGGGACCCTCTGTTGTGTTCCCTGTCAGGACGTTCATTGGTAGTAGCTGGGCACCATGTAGTTCTTCTGGTCTCAGGCTGATGAAGTCTCTGGTTTATGTGGCCCATTCTGTCTCTTGGGCTAATACTTTCCTTGTGTCTTTGGTGTTCTTCGTTCTCCTTTACTCCAAGTGGTTGGACCACAATTTCTTATTCCATTCGGTGCTTGGCTGAGTTCTTCAGCTCTTCATTTGGTGCTTAAGATTTCAGGATTGACGTTTGTCTCTGTTTGACTTAGTTTTTCGGATCTTTGCTGTGGAGGGACAGCATGGTGCTTCTGTCTATAGCGCCATATTGCCTGGAAGTTTCTCAATGTAGTTTTGATTTGCATTTCTCTAATGGTTAATGATCACAAGCATTTCCTTATGTGTCTGTTAGCTGCCTGAATGTCTTCTTTGGTGAAGTGTCTGTTCATGTCCTTTGCCCCTTTTTTAATTGTATTATTTGTCTTTTTGTTGTTGAGGTGTTGCAATATTTTGTAGATTTTAGAGATTAGACTCTTGTTGTACGTGTTGTAGCCAAGATTTTTTTTCCCAGTCTGTGGTCTCTTTTTACTCTTTTGGTGAAGTCTTTTGATGAGCATAAGTGTTTAATTTTTAGGAACTCCCAGTTATCTAGTTTCTCTTCTGATGTCTGTGCATTGTTAGTTATGGTTTGTACTGTTTTGTGCCATGTGTTCTAGCATTTAGTATTATCCCTATTTTTTTGTTAATGATCTTTATCATTTTAGATTTTATATTTAGGTCATTGATCCATTTTCAGTTACTTTCTGTGTATGGTGTGAGGTACAGGTCCTGTTTCATTTTCTTACAGGTGGACATCCAGTGATGCCAGCACCATTTGTTAAAGACACTGTCTTTTCCCCCATTGAATGGACTTAGGCCCTTTGTCATATATCAGCTGCTCATGGATGGATTTACGTGTGGGTTCTCAATTCTGTTCCATTGGTCTGTGTGTCTGTTGTTGTACCAGGCTGTTTTGACTACCATGGCTGTCAGAGAGCGTGAGGCCTCCCACTTTGTTCTTATTCTTCTGTAATGCTTTACTTATCCGGGACCTCTTCTCTTCCTATATGAAGTTGGTGATTTGTTTCTGCAACTCATTAAAAAATGCTGGTGGGATTTGGATTGGGCGTGCATTGTATCTGTAGATCGCTTTGGGTAGAATCGACATTTTCACAATGTTGAGTCTTCCCTAGCCATGAGCATGGTATGTCTTTCCGCTTATATGAGTCTCTTTTGATTTCTTGTAGTAATGTCTTGTAATTTTTTTTTTGTGTAGGTCTTTTACGTCCCTGGTTAGATTTATTCCTAAGTACTTTATCTTCTTGGGGGTTATTGTTAATGGTATTGATCTGGTGATTTCCTCTTCGAAGTTCTCTTTGTCGGTGTAGAGGAGTCCAACTGATTTTTGTATGTTTATCTGTATCCCGATACTTTGCTAAAATCTTCTATTAGTTCCAGTAGTTTTCCTGTGGATTCTTTGGGGTTTTCTGTGTATAAGATCATATCATTATCAAACAAATAAGGGTACGTTTACTTCTTGCTTACCAATTTGGATGCCCTTTATTTCTTTTTCTTGCCTTATTGCTCTGGCTAGGACCTCCAGCACAGTGTTGAATAAAAGTGGTGATATAGGGCATCCTTGTTTGGTTCCTATTCTCAAGGGGAATTCTTTTAGACTGTCTCTGTTTAGAATGATGTTGTATATTGGCTTTGCAGGAATGCCGCTTATTATGTTGAGGAATTTTCCTTCTATTCCTATTTTGCTGAATTTTCATATTTTAGTTTTTATCAGGAATGGGTGTTGGACCTTGTCAAATGCCTTTTCTGCATCAGTTGATAGGATCGTGTGGTTCTTACCTTTTGTTTTATTTATATGATGTATTACATTGATTTTCTTAATGTTGAACCATCCTTGCATACCTGGTATGAATCCCACTTGGTCATGATGAATTATTTTTTTGATATGCAGTTGAATTATTTTGGCTAGAATTTTGTTGAGAATTTTTACATATATGTTCATGAGGAATATTGGTTTGTATATTTCTTTTTTTGTGGTGTCTTTACCTGGCTTTGGTATTATGGTTATGCTGGCTTCATAGAATGAGTTCAGGAGTGTTCCTTCCTTTTCTATGCTCTGAAATACCCTTAGTAGTGCTGGTGTTAACTTTTCTTTGAAAGTTTGATAGAATTCTCCAGTGAAGTCACCTGTGCCAGGGCTTTGTTTTTTGTTGGGAGTTTTTTTTTTTTTTTTTTTTTTTAAATTACATCTTCAATCCCTTCTTTTATTTTGAGTTTATTTAGTCTTTCTACCTTGGTTTGTTTTAGTTTAGGCAGGTAATGTGTTTCTAGAAATTTTTCCATTTTCTCTCGGTTTTTAAATTTGAGTATAATTTTTCATAGTATTCTGTTATGATCCTTTTAATTTCATTTGGGTCTTGTCTTGGTTATCTAGTGCTGCTATAACAGAAATACCACAAGTGGATGGCTTTAACAAAGAGAAATCTGTTCTCTCACAGACTAGTAGGCTGTAAGTCCAAATTCAGGGCATCAGCTCCAGGGGAAGGCTTTCTCTTTCTGTTGGCTCTGGAGGAAGGTCCTTGTCATCAGTCTTCCCCTGGACTAGGAGCTCCTCTGCACTGGAACCCCAGGTCCAAAGGACACTGTCTGCTCCTGGCACTGCTTTCTTGGTGGTATGATGTCCCCCTGCCTCTCTACTCACTGCTCTCTTTTATAGCTCAAAAGAGATTGGCTTAAGACACAATCTTATCTTGTAGATCTCATCAACATAACTGCCACTAATCCATCTCATTAAATGATAGTGATAGGATTTACAAAACATAGGAAAATCATATTAGATGACAAAATCATGGACAGTCACATAATACTGGGAATCATGGCGTAGCCAAATTGATACACATATTTTTTGGGGACACAATTCAGTCAATGATAGGTCTGTTGTGATATCGCCCATCTCATTTCTTATTCGGGTTATTTGCTTCCTCTCCTGTTTTTCTTTTGTCAGTTTGGCCAATGTTTTGTTGATTTTACCGATCTTTTCAAAGAACCAACTTTTGGTCGTTTTAATATTTTCAATTGTTTTTCTGTTCTCTGTTTCATTTATTTCTGCTGTAATCTTTATCATTTCTTTTCTTCTGGTACCTAAGGTCTTCTTTTGCTGCTCTCAGTTTGTTCGAGTTGTAGGGTTAATGTTTGATTTTGGCACTTTCTTCTTTTTTGGATATGTGCATTTATTTCCATAAATTGAACTCTTAAGTACTGCTTTTGCTGTGTCCCAAAGGTTCTGGTAAGATGTGTTTTCATTCTCGTTTGATTCTATGAATTTGTTTATTCTATCCTTGATTTCTTCTATAACCCAGTAGTCTTTGAGCAAAATGTTGTTTAATTTCCACGTATTTGATTTTTTTCCTTGCTGTTTCTTCTATAGATTTCTACTTTTATGGCTTTATGGTCAGAAAAGATGCTTTGTAATATTTTGATGTTTAGGATTCTGTTAAGGCTTACTTTGTGGCCTAAAATGTGTTCTGTCCTGGAGAATGTTCTATGTGTGTTGGAAAAGAATGTATACTTGGCTGCTGTTGGGTGGAGTGTCCTCTATATGTCTATGAGGTCAAATTGATTGACTGTGGCATTTAGATCTTCTGTATCTTTACTGAGTTTGTTTCTAGATGTTCTGTCCTTCACCGAAAGTGGTGTGTTGAAGTTTCCTACTATTATTGTGGGGCTGCCTATTTCTCTTTTCAATGCTGTTAGAGTTTGTTTTATGTATTTTGGAGCTGTGTCATTGGGTGCCTACATATATATATATATTTATTTATTTTTATTTTTTCCCATACAGAAATTTATACATACATTGTTATGTGACTGTAATTGCTTTTCCCATACTGTAACAGCACACTCCTCCTTTCCACCCGATTCCCCATGTCCATTCAACCAGCTCCTAATCCCCTCTGCCTTCCCATCTCACCTCCTGACAGAAGCTTCCCATTTAGTCTCTTGTATCTATTTGAGCTAAGAGACACACTCCTCACGAGTATCACTTTATGTCCCACAGTCCGGTCCAATCCCTGTCTGAAGAGTTGGCCTCAGAAACTGTTTTAGTTCTGGGCTGATAGAGAATCCAGGGGCCATGCTTCCTGGGGTTCCTCCAGTCTCAGTCAGACTGTTAAGTCTGGTCTTCTTACTAGAATTTGAGTTCTGCAGCCCACCGTTCTACTGCTCCATCAGGAACTCTCTGTTGTGTTCCCTGTCAGGGCAGTCATTGGTGGTAGCTGGGCACCATGTAGTTCTTCTGGTCTCAGGCTGATGAAGTCTCTGGTTTATGTGGGCCTTTCTGTCTCTTGGGCTAATACTTTCCTTGTGTCTTTGGTGTTCTTTATTCTCCTTTACTCCAGGTGGTTGGGACCAATCAGTGCATCTTAGATGGCCTCTTGCAAGCGTAAGACCCCAGACACCACTCACCAAAGTAGGATGCAGAACATTTTCTTAATAAGCTTTGTTATGCCAGTTAACCTAGATGTCCCCTGAAAGCATAGACCCCAGATCCCTACCCCTGCTACTCTGTCCCTCAAAGTGTTTGTATTCAGGAAACTTCTTAGCTTTGGTTTAGTCCAGTTGTGCTGACTTCCCCCGTAGTGTGTGCTGCCCTTCCCTTCACCTAAGATAATTTTTATCTGCTACCTAGTTAGTGAATAACCCTCATCCTCCCTCCCCACCCTCATAACCATCAAAGAATGTTTTCTTCTGTGTTTAAACCTTTTCTTGAGTTGTTATAATAGTGGTCTTATACTATATTTGTTGTTTTGTGACTGACTAAATTCACTCAGCATAATGATCTCCAGCTTCCTCCATGTTATAAGATGTTTCACAGCTTCATCATCCTTCTTTATCATTGGATAGTATTCCACTGTGTGGATATGCCATAGTTTATCCATTCGTCCATTGATGGGCACCTAGGTTATTTTCATCTTTTTGCTATTGTGAACAATGCTGCAATGAACATGGGTGTGCATATATCTGTTCGTATGATGGCTCTTATTTCTCTAGGATATATTCCAAGGAGGGGGATAGCTGGATCATACGGTACTTCTATTTCTAGCTTTCTAAGGAAGCGCAAATCAATTTCCAAAGTTGTTGTACCATTTTACATTCCCACCAACTGTGTATAAGTATTCCAGTCTCTCCACAACCTCTCCAGCATTTATTATTTTGTGTTTTTTTAATTAATGCTATCCTTGTTGAGGTGACATGATATTTCATTGTAGTTTTGATCTGCATTTCTCTAATGGCTAATGATCGTGAGCATTTCTTCTTGTGTCTGTTAGCTGCCTGAATGTCTTCTTTGGCGACATGCCTGTTCATATCCTTTGCCCATTTTTTAATTGGGTTATTTGTCTTTTTGTTGTTGAGGTTTTGCAATATCACATAGATTTTAGAGATTAGACGCTGATCGGATTTGTCGTAGCCAAAATTTTTTCGCAGTCTGTAGGTTGTCTTTTTACTCTTTTGGTGAAGTCTTTTGATGAGCAAAAGTGCTTGATTTCTAGGTGTTCGCATGTATCTAGTCTTGCTTCAGGTGCTTGTACATTGTTACTTGTGGTTTGTATTGTGTTTATGCCATGTATTAAGGCTCCTAGCGTTGTCCCTATTTTTTCTTCCATGGTCTTTATTGTTTCCAATTTTATATTTAAGTGGTTGACCCATTTTGAGTTAGTTTTTGTGGGTGGTGTGAGGTATGGGTCTTGTTTCAGTTTTTTGCAGGTGTATATCCAGTTACGTCAGCACCATTTGTTAAAGAGACTGTCTTTTCCCCAGTTAATGGACTTTGGGCCTTTGTCAAATATCAGCTGCTCATAGGTGGATGAATTTATGTGTGGATTCTCAATTCTGTTCCATTGGTCTATGTATCTGTTG
>NW_004443961.1:4601642-4604046 GCF_000243295.1 Trichechus manatus latirostris
TTCAATAATTCTGTCTGTATTTTCTGTTATCCCACCCGTTCTGGTACTGCAGTCACTCATAGGTTATTCCTTTTGATAGAGTCCCACATAATTCTTAGGTTTTTTTTCATTTTTTTAATCCTTTTATCTTATTTTTCCTCAAATAAGTTGGTGTCAAGTGCTTTGTCTTCAGTCTGACTAATTCTCACTTCCATTGCCTCAGTTCTGCTCCTATGACTTTCTATTGAGTTGTTTAATTCTGAAATTTTATTGTTAATTTTCTGGATTTCTGATTGCTATCTCTCTATACATTCTTGCAACCTGTTATGCTCATCTCTAATCTTTTTAATTTCCTCTATTTTGTGTTCTGTGTTTTGTTTAATTTCCTGAAGAGGTTCTGTATATTAATCTTTTATGTTCTGCCTCTGGTAATTCCAAGAAATTTTCATCCTCTGGATATTTCTAGATTCTTTATTATGGGAGCTTGCTGAAGCCATCATGGATTGCCTCTTTATGTGATTTGAGATTGACTGTTGTCTCCGAGCCATTAATAAGTTATTATATTTGTTTATTCTATGTTTGCTTACTGTGTCCTAGGTTCTTGGGTTGTTTTGATATGCCCAAATAGGCTGCTCATATGAACTAGTTTGATTATTGGCGACTTTGAAGCTCTAATGTCCTGTCACCAAGTGGTTAGATGTGTTACTAGGTATGTGAGCTCAGGAGTCTGCCCACTCCTCCTGTATGGATTCAGCTCAGGTGCCCAGGTAGATGGCCACCAAGTGTGTGGTGTAGGCTCTCACTTACAGTCCTAGACAGGCATGGGTGATTGGTGTAGGCACAGACATGGCTGCAGCAGGGGGGCACACTCTGAGCAAGGCAGGGGGCTGACAGCCACCCCCGAGTGTCCAGGAGGAAGGCGTGTCCCTGTTCTCTAGAGCGCATAGGTGAGTGAGTTTTGCAGCCGAACTATGAGCACCTAATGCTTTTGACTGTAAGGAGTGGTGGGCACCTCTTATTCATGGGTCCCTATTGCAGGTGGCTGGGTGGTGTGGGTGGAGTCACCAGTCCTCAGGCCCCTGATGTGGGTAGGTGAAGACCTTGCTTAATAGGCAGAGCAGTGTCAAATGTCAAGAACCTGCCACTTCACAGCTGAAACAGTTGAAGTTAGACTTCCGGTATATACCTTGTTGTACTGCGGTAATGAGGGCCTACACTGTTGAGATGGGCCCACACAAGTCTATATAGGGGGAAAGCACTCAAAGTCCGTGGATCCCTTATACCTGTGCCTAGGCAAAGGAGCTGTGCCTGCCCTGGGTTCCTGGATTAGGGGAGCCAGCAGTTTATTTGTTTCCCGTTTGTTAATTTGTTCACTCTCCAAGGCAGAGAGAATGGCTCTGGGCATGTGATGGATCCTACTTCTGGCCCAGGGGACTTGGCAATTGCTCAAGCCGGTCCAGAACCCAGTGCAGAGCAGGGAGCAGGGAGGTAAATGGGAGAGAGGTTTTTCCTAAGGAAGTGTTTTTGATCTGCATAGTACGCCATATGCCATTACTTATCTTTTGACGATGAGGGCTGCTTCTCACTGGTTCTGGGTAGCTGTGTAGACTCTCTGGTGCTGGGTCTCTCCTGGTGCAGAAAATACACCTCTGGAGCACTGCCACTTGCCTCCCTCATGGCTCACCCACGAGGTGCTCAGGCCTGAAGGGCTCAGGCTCCCCGGGTCAGGTCTGGCAAATCCTTGCTGCTTCTGAACCGTCTCTCCCTCCCCCAGCCACTCAGTCCAGTTTCTCAACTCTGCCTTTGATGTTTGTGGCTCCCAGATTGCCATATATAATCGATCCACTTGTTTTTTTGGGTCTTCGTTGTAAGAGGGTCCAGTGGAAGCGTCTGACTACTCTGCCATTTTGGCCCTGCCTGGGTGCATATATATTTTTTATGGTTATGTCCTCCTGGTTTATTGTCCCTTTCATCATTATATAGTGCCCTTTCCTATCCTTTGTGGTGGATTTTCCTTTAAAGTCTGTTTTGTCAGAGATTAATATTTCTACTCCTGCTCATTTTTGGTTGTTGTTTGCTTGATATATATGTTTTCCATCCTTTGAATTTTAGTTTGCTTGCATCTTTGAGTCTAATGTATGTCTCTCGTAGGCAGCATATAGATGGATTTTGTTTCTTAATTCATTTTGCCATTCTCTGTCTCTTTATTGGTGCATTTAATCCATTTACATTCAGTGTTAATTGTTGATAGGCATAAGCTTACTGCTGTCATTGTGATTTTTTTTTTTTTTTTGTGGTTTTGACAGTTTCTTTGCCCACTTAATTTTCTGTGGAAAGTCATTTTTCTTTTTTTTCATTATTATTGATTTTGTGTTTGCTGAGTCTTTATGATTTTCTTTTTTTTATTTTGATGGGTAGGTTTGTT
>NW_004443961.1:4604874-4655336 GCF_000243295.1 Trichechus manatus latirostris
GGTGAACCTCGGAGATAACTTCACCACTGAGCTAAAAGGGTGTCTGGGGGCCATACTCTCGAGGTTTCTCCAGTCTCCTTTAGGCCAGTAAATCTGGGAAATGACCTAATTTTGCAAACGTATTTGAGAGACAATTTTTCTGGATATATAATTCTCGGCTGGCAGTTTTTTCCCTTCAAGTCTTTATATATGTCATCCCATTGCCTTCTTGCCTGCATGGTTTCTGTTGAGTAGTCAGAGCTTAGTCTTATTGGTTCTCCTATGTAGGTAATTTTTCATTTATCTATAGCCACTCTCAAGATTCTGTCTTTTTTTGGTTTTGACAAGTTTGATTGTGATATGTCTTGGTGACTTTCTTTTGGGGTCTGTCCTGTATGGGGTTCATTGAGCTTCTTGGATAGATGTCGTCTCATCTTTCATAATATTAGAGAAATTTTCTGCTAACAAATTTTCAACAATTCTTTCTGTGTTTTCTGTTATGCCCCCCTGTTCTGGTACTCTTATCACTCATAGGTTTTCCTCTTGATAGTGTTCCACGTAATTCTTAGGCTTTCTTCATTTTTTAAAGTTATTTTTTTCTGATTTTTCCTCAAATAAATTGGTGTCAAGGGATTTATCTTTAATATCACTAATTCTGATTTCTGTTGCCTCAAATCTGCTCCTGTGACCTTCTATTCAGTTGTCTAATTATGAATTTTTATTGTTAGTCTTTTGGATTTCTAATTACTGTTTCTCTATGGTTTCTGGCAGCCTGTTGAGTTTGTTGTTTTTTTGTTGTATTCTTTTCCTGAATTTCTCTATTGCTTTGTCTGTGTGTTCCTTGGCATGGTCTGAGTTGTGCATGATCTCCTTCCTCATGTCTTGGAGAGCTCTGTATATTAGTCTTTTGAATTCTCTCTCAGGTAGTTGCATTACATTGTCTTCCTCCAGAAGGCTTCTTGGCTCTTTATTTTGGTTGCTTGCCTCCAAAAGTAAAATTAATAATAGAAAAAAATGATAGGGCTTGAAAACTCAGTGTCCAGAGAAGTGATGCTTCTCCAATGGGATAAACAAATAAAAGAAGACAATAAACTGTTTTCTGAAAATTAAAATAATAATAATAGTACCAGTTCTGAAATGCTGAAGATTGCTGGTGAAGCATATGGACGCTTCCTGTTTATCCATTTAAAATACCATATGAAGCTTGAGAAATGAGTTTTTAAAAATAATAGATGATAAAAAAGTCTAAAATATTGTTTTTACATAATACCAGGATACATATTTTAATTTACTGTATACTAAAATACTGGTCAAATTTTGGTGTCTTGTTTATATAAAACATGAACATTAACAAAGAAATTGAAAAGTAATTTTTTTCCAAATGATTTTGAGTTTAGTATGTTTTATATAAGTCAAAATTAAATTAATAAACCAGGAGCTTGAGCCCTAGTGAAATTGTTTTAAAATTAAATGATTTACTTCACATTCAATAGGATGGCTATTATCAGAAAAACAGAAAATAATTAGTGTTGGTGAGGATGTGGGGAAATTGGAACCCTCATCCATTGCTGGTGAAAATGTAAAGTGGTACAGCTGTTGTGGGAAACCATTTGACAGTTCTTCAAAAAGGTAAAAATTGAATTACAATATGACCCAGCCATTCTGCTCCTAGGTATATACTCAAGCAATTGGAAAGCAGGAAATCAAACAGATAAGTGTACACCAATGTTAATTGCAGCATTATTCACAACAGCCAAGAGGTAGAAATAGCCCAAATGTCCATCAACAGATGAATGGGTAAACAACACATGGTATATCCAAACAATGGAATATTATTTAGCCATAATGAAAATGAGGTTCTGAAACATGCTATGGTATGGATGAAACTAGAAAACATCATGCTGAGTGAAATAAGTCACAAAATGACAAACATTGTATGATCCCACGTACATGAAATATCAAGAATAGGCAAATGTATAGAGACCAAAGTTTATTAGTGGTTACCAGGGACAGGAGAGAGAGAGAGAGAGAGAGAGAGAGAGAGAGATTCCTTAGGGAAGACTGAGTTTCTGTTAATGGCGATTGAAAAATTTGGAAATGGATTATGGTGATGATGGACAACATGATGAAAGTAATTAATGTCACAGACTTTTACTTGCAAAAAGTGTTAAAATGCCAAATGTTTTGTTACATATGTTTTTACCACATTTAAAAAATGTTAAGGGAAAGATTCATACTTTAGAAGGTAAGTTTAATTTTAGTAGCCGTTGAATCAGTAGGTTTTTAAAGTATTATTTTGATGTTTGCCATGAATTTTGTGAGCCATTATAGAGAATTAACAAACTCATATTGGCAAAGAGCCAGCAGGGGTTGGCAGTACAGAGTTTATTTGTGTAGAAACAGATATGGGTGACTGGGTGATAGGGGAAGACTGCATGGGCTGTCTGTAAAGAAGGATAGAGTCTTACTTGTGACCTAATCACAAGGGAAAACAGAGAGAGAAACGGACAGAGAGAGAAGCCAGCTAGTCTGAAGTGCAGAGAGTTATGCAGACTCCTGAGCCTACAGCTGCTCCCTGGTGACTTGGCCTGATGTTTTTACCCAACTCAGGATGGTGGGGATGAGTTTTGATCTAACTCTGGGTAGTTAAGATCAGAGGAATTGCCATGGAAGTGGCTGGTGATAAGGAGTGGAAATTTGGGAGGGTGAGACATGGATCCTCTTCTAGTTGGAAATTGGATCACTGCAGATCCTTGACACACAGTTAGTGATAAAGGTGGATTTGCCCACCTTGCCCCTTAGTGTTGCAGTTCCCCTGAGGGCACAGAACATACTCATTGCTCCCTGCTCAGGATGTGTGATCATCTTCTGATGGGCTGTTGTAGACTTAACTAGTGAACAATCCTTCCTCTTTACCCTTCCAAGATAAAACAGTAAGTGTTTGTCATATCTCAGTAGGCAATCATCTTCCCCTAAGGCACATAATTTGTGTCCGTTAGTAGCTGTGAAGATGGTGGAAGTGATTACAATACAGCACACCTGTGCACCCAGCAGAAGGCTAGGAACATTCAAATAACAAAGAAATACAGTGCTGCAGTATGTTTATAATTAGATATGCAACAAAATTATTGTGGTTGTTAGGTGCTCTTGAGTCAGTTGCAACTCATAGCAACCCTGTGTACAACAGAATGAAACATTGCCTGCGCCATCCTCACAGTCATTGTTATGCTTGAGCCCATTGTGCAGCCACTGTGTCAGTTCACCTTATTGAAGATCTTCCTCTTTTTCTTTAATGAGTCTTCCTCCAATACTGATGCCCCGTTCTCCTTCATATAGTCCAGCTTCTTGGATTAGTTGCTCAGTATACAGATTGAAAAAGTATGGTGAAAGGATACAACCCTGATGCACAACTTTCCTGACTTTACAATGCAGTATCCCGTTGCTCTGTTTGAATGACTCCCTCCTGGTCTATGTATTAGTTATTCAGGAACACAATTAAGTGTTCTGGAATTCACATTCTTCACAGTGTCATCCATAATTTGTTATTATCCACACAATCTAATGCCTTCGCATAGTCAGTGATACACAGGTAACCATTTTTCTGGTATTCTCTGCTAATAATATCCTTTGTTCCATCTCTTCTTCTGAATCCGGCTTGAATTTCTGGAACTTCCCTTTCAATGTACTGCTGCAACTGCTTTTGAATGATCTTCTGCAAAATTTTACTTGTGTGTGGTATTAATGATATTGTTCAATAATTCCCACATTTTGTTGGATCATCTTTCTTTGGAATCAGCACAAATATGAATCTCTTCAGTTTGTTGGCCAGGCAGCTGTCTTCCAAAGTTTTTGGCATAGACGAGTGAGCACCTCTAGCGCCACATCTGTTTGTTGAAACATCTCAATTGGTATTCCATCAATTCCTGGAGCCTTGTTTTTTGCCAGTGCCTTCAGTGCAGCTTGGACTTCTTTTAGTATCATTCTTTCTTCATCATATGCTACTTTTTGAAATGGTTGAATGTCGACCAATTCTTTTTGGTACAGTGACTCTGTGTATTCCTTCCTCCTCCTTTTGATGCTACCTGTATTGTTCAATGTTTTCCCCATATAATCTTTTCAATATTGCATCCTGAAGCTTGAATTTTTTCTTCAGTTCTTTCAGCTTGAGAAATGCCAAACATGTTCTTCTCTTTTGGTTTTCTGACTCCTGTCTTTTTATGGTTCATTGTATTACTTTACTTTGTTTTCTCAAGGTGCCTTTTGAAATCTTCTGTTCAGTTCTTTTACTTCATCATTTCTTCCTTTCACTTAAGCGAAGAGCAAGTTTCAGAGTCTCTTCTAACATCCATTTTGGTCTTTTCTTTTTTTCCTGTTTTTTAAAAAACCTCTTGCTTTCTTCATGTATGATGTCCTTGATGTCTTTCCACAACTTGTCTGGTCTTCGGTCATAAGTGTTTAATGAGTTAAATGTATCCTTGAGATGGTTTCTAAATTATGTATAAGTTCCTGAAAATCTTATTTAATGGGAGCCCTGATTTACTCACTAATGATGTGCTGCCCTACTTTAAAGCTATCTGTTAAACCTGCATGGCAATCTGTTAATGGTGTTCTGAGTTGTTTATTTTTGACAGAGACAACACAAAAATAGTGGAGTCCACAGTATGTTACTACTGTATTTTCCTGCACAAAATATTTATATCTCCATGATGATTTTCTTATTCTATACGTGTTGTATTTGGTGAGAGGATATTTTTATCAGTTTAAAAATTTTTTTATATTGTACTTTTTTATTATCGTAATTAAATGAAGTTAACATTTCAAGTTAGTCTCCCATACAAAATTTTTATACATACATTGTTATGAGACCCTAATTGCCCGCCCCATTCTGCGACAGCACATTCCTCCTTTCCTCCCCTGATTCCGGATGACCATTCAACCAACTCCTAAGTCTCTCTCATTCCCATCTCACCTCTGGACAGAACTGCCTCTTTGGTCTCTTGTATCTACTTGACCAAGAGGCACACTCTTCACGAGTATCACTTTATGTCTCACAGTCCAGTCTAATCCCTGTCTGAAGAGTTGGCCTCGGAAATGGTTTTAGTTCTGGGCTGATAGAGAGTCTAGGGGCCATGCTTTCTGGGGCGTCTCCAGTCTCAGTCAGACCATTAAGTCTGGTCTTCTTAATAGAATTTGAGTTCTGCACCCCATCCTTCTACTGCTCCATCAGGGACCCTCTGTTGTGTTCCCTGTCAGGATGTTCATTGGTGGTAGCCAGGCACCATCTAGTTCTTCTGGTCTCAGGCTGATGAAGTCTCTGGTTTATGGGGCCCTTTCTGTCTCTTGGGCCAGTACTTTCCTTGTGTGTTTGGTGTTCCTCATTGTCCTTTACTCCAAGTAGTTGGGACCTATTGATGCATCTTAGATGACCACTTGCAAGCTTTTAAGACCCCAGATGCCCCTCACCAAAGTAGGATGCAGAACATTTTCTTAATAAGCTTTGTTATGCCAGTTGACCTAGATGTCCCCTGAAAGCATGGTCCCCAGACCCCTTACCCCTGCTACTCTGCCTCTCAAAGTATTTGATTGTATTCAGGAAACTTCTTAGCTTTCGTTTAGTCCAGTTGTGCTGACTCCCCCTGTAGCGTGTGCTGTCTTTCCCTTCGCCTAAGATGATTCGTATCTACTATCTAGTTAGTGCAGTTTTAAATTTTTAAACAAGTCGACACAATTTTTGAGAAACTAGGCTCAACTGACAACCCTCAAAGAGTACAGTAAACCTTTTAAGTTCAAATAGGACCACCTTTTTACATTCGTATTTTTTTTGTCTTCAAAATCTAATCAGATTAGCTTAGTTCCACTCAGGTAATCCTCAGGGTTTGAAAGAAGTTAGGGTTGTTTTGAAATAAACTAATAAACACTCTTAGTTCCAAATAAAAAATCTGATCTCAATCCTTGCTAATTGGAAGAGGGCCAGTCATAATTTGTGAAATGCTGGGAATCATGAAGCGCTTCAAATACAGTCTGACTTGAGCTATGGGTTGGTCACAGCCAGTACTTTCAGATTTTTTTTTCCACTTAGACAAGGAGTTTAGGAGAGGCTTCTCAGATAGAGGTGTGGGAGGTATTTTTATGGATTAACAGACTTTGGGAAATAATCCATAGGCTGTCCTCGAAAATCAAAAACCAACCCAGTTGCCATCGAGTTGATTCTGATTAATGGTGACCTCATGTGTTTTGGAGTAGAACTGTGTTCCATAGGGTTTTCCACAATTGAACCTTTTGGAAATGGATCACCAGGCCTATCTTCCAAGACGCCTATGGGTGGATTCAAACTGCCAGCCGTTTGGTTAGCGTGTTAATCATTCGTGCTATGCAGGGACTCCTTCCTTCAATAACTGCTTTTTTAGAAATGGATTTGCAGATGTTTCTCAACTGCACACCAAACTTGCTTTATAAAAATTATCTTATATTTTAAAAGAATATTTTGTAAAATATCCTTATTTTTAATAAGTTGAAATTCTGTGCCAGTACATAGTAGCCTCTTAATTTAAAACATGTTGATATGTTTAAACCATTTAGTGCTTTTACATAAATTTTTTTTCCTAATATTGGGATGTTACCTTTAGCTATAGAAACATTTAATTTCCTCTGCACTCAAGAAAGATAATGTACAAGTATAACATGCTAGATTGGTCAAAGGAAATAAATATCTTATATGGCACACATTGTGAAGTAGCTAATATTTCTAAGTAACTTGTATTTCTGTCATTTATTTCTGTTGTTACTGGTGTTATGTGCTGTCAAGTTGGTTCAGGTTCAGACTCATAGCGACCCTATGAAAAGTAGAACAAAACACTGCCCGGTCCTACACCATTCTGAAAATCATTGTTATGTTTGAGCCCATTGTAGCCACCGCATCAGTCCAGCTCGTTGAGGGACTTCCTCTCTTTAGTTGACCCTTGGCTTTAGGAAGCATATGTCCTTCTGTAGGGACTGGTCCCTTCTGATAACGTGTCCCAAGTACTTGAGTGGAAATCTCACCATCGTTGCTTCTAAGGAGCATTCTGGCTGTATTTCCAAGACAAATTTGTTCATTCTTTTGGCAGTCCATAGTATATTCAGTATTCTTCTCCAACACCGTAATTCAAATGCATCAATTCTTTTTTGAGCTTCCTTATTCATCCTCAACCTTTAGCACGTGCGTGAGGTGATTGGAAATACCATGGCTAGGGTCAGGCCCACCTTAGTCCTCGAGGTGACATCTTTGCTTTTGAACACTTTGAAGAGGTCTTTCAGATTTGCCCAGTGCAGTACATTCTTTGATTTCTTGACTGCTGCTTGCATGGGCATTGAATGTGGATCCAAGTAAAATGAAATCCTTGACAACTTCAATCTTTTCTCCGTTTATCATTCCGTTGCTTATTGGTCCAGTTGTATGGACATTTGTTTTCTTTATGTTGAGGTGTAATCCATACTGAAGGCTATAGTCTTTAATGTTCATCAGTTTGAGTGCTTCAAGTACTCTTTGCTTTCAGCAATCAAGGTTGGTTGTGTCATCTGCATTTCACAGATTTTTAATGTGTCTTTCTCCAATCCTGATGCTGCGTTTTTCTTCATATAGTCCAGCTTCTCAGATTATTTGCTCAGCATACATATTAAATGTTGTTGTTGTTAGGTGCTGTCGAGTTGATTTCTACTCATAGTGACCCTATGTAGGACAGAAGGAAACACTGCCTGGTCCTGCACCATCCTCACAACTGTTGCTGTTTGAGCCCATTGTTGCAGCCACTGTGTCAGTTCATCTTGTTGAAGGTCTTCCTCCTTTTCACTGACCCTCCACTCTACCAAGCATAATGTCCTTCTCCAGGGACTGATCCCTCCTGATAACATATCCAAAGTATGTGAGACGATGTCTTGCCATCCTCGCTTCTAAGGAGCATTCTGGCTGTACTTCTTCCAAGACAGATTTGTTCGTTCTTCTGACAGTCCATGGTGTATTCAATATTCTTTGCCAACACAGATTGAGTAAGTATGGTGAATGGATACAACTCAGGTGCAAACATTTCCTGATTTTAAACTACGAAGTATCCCCTTGTTCTGTTTGAAGGACTGTGCCGTGATCTGTGTAGTTTCCACGTGACCACAATTAAGTGTTCTGGAATTCCATTCTTCTCAATGTTATCCATTATGTGTTATGATCCATACAGTCAAACGCCTTTGCATTCAAATAACAAAGAAATACAGTGCTGTAGTATGTTTATACTTAGATATGCAACAAAATTATTGTCAATAAAAGAGAGGGAAACATCTTTTTGGTATTCTCTGCCTTCAGCCAGGATTCTTCTGACATCATCAGTGATGTTCCTTGTTCCACGTCCTCTTCTGAATCTGGTTTGAATTTCTAGCAGTTCCCTGTTGATGTACTGCTGCAACTATTTTTGAATGATCTTCAGCAAAATTTTACTTGTGTGTGATATTAATGATATTGTTTGATAATTTTCACATTCTGCTGGATCACCTTTCTTTGGAATGGGAACAGATGTACATCTCTTCCAGTTGGTTGGCCAGGTAGCTGTCTTCCAAATTTCTTGGCATAAATGAGTGAGCAGTTCCAGTGCTGCATCCATTTGTTGAAACATCTCAATTAGTATTCCATCAATTTCTGGAGCCCTGTTTTTTTGCCAGTGCCTTCTGTGCAGCTTGGACTTTTTCTTCAATACCATTGGTTCTTGACCATATGCTACATCTTGAAATGGTTGAACATCGACCAATTATTTTTGGTACAGTGACTCTGTATATTCCTTTGACATTCTTTTGATGCTTCCTGCGTTGTTAAATTGTTTGCCCATAGACTCCTTCAAAATTGCAACTGGAGGTTTGAATTTTTTTTTGTGTTCTTTCAGCTTGAGAAATACTGAACGTATTCTTCTCTTTTGGTTTTCTAACTCCAGATCTTTGCACATTTCGTTATAATACCTTACTTTGCCTTCTCGAATTGCCCCTTGAAATTTTCCATTCAGCCTTTTTACTTCATCATTTCCTCCATTGGCTTTATCGACTCTATGTTCAAGAGCAAGTTTCAGAGTCTCTTTTGACATTTATTTTGGACTTTTCTTTTTTCCTGTCGTTTTAATGTCCTTTTGGTTTCTGTGTGTCTGATGTCCTTGATATCATCTCACACCTCATCTTGTCTTCTGTCATTAGTGTTCAGTGTGCTAAATCTATTCTTGAAACGTCCTTTAAAAATTTATGTCAGATGTACTCAAAGTTGTACTTTGGCTGTCGTGGCTTGTTTTAATTTTCTTTAGCTTCTTCTTCAGATTGCATATGAGCAATTGATGGTCGATTCTGCAGTTGTCCCCTGGCCTTTTTCTGATGGGTAATGTCTTAATTATCTAGTGCTTCTATAACAGAAATACCACAAGTGGATGGCTTCAACAAACAGAAGTTTATTCTCTCACAGTGTAGCAGGCTGGAAGTCCAAATTCAGGGAGTCAGCTACATGGTAAGTCTTTCTCTCTCGGTCGGCTCTGGGGGAAGGTCCTTGTCATCAATCTTCCCCTGGTTGAGGAGCTTCTCGACGCAGAGACCCCGGGTCCAAAGATGCACTCACTCCTGGCTCTTGTTTCTTGGTAGTATGAGGTCCCCCATGTCTCTCTGCTCGCTTCTCTCTTTTATATCTCAAAAGAGAGTGGCTCAAGACACAGTCCAATCGTGTAGATTGAGTCCTGCCTCATTAACATAACTGCCACTAATCCCATCTCATCAACATCATAGAGATAGGATTTACAACACATAGGAAAATCACATCAGATGACAAAATAGTGGACAGTTACACCATACTGGGAATACGGCCTAGCCAAGTTGACAGATATTTTCTGGGGACACAATTCAATCCATGACAGATGATACTGAGCTTCTCCATCGTTTCTTTCCATAGATGTAGTCGGTTTGATTCCTTTGTATTCTATTTGATGAGGTCCCCATGTGTAGTCATTGTTTATGTTGTTGTAAAAAGGTATTTCCAATGAAGAGGTTGTTAGTCTTGAGCAACATTCTGTCATGTGATCTCCCGCATCATTTCTTATCACTAAGGCCACATTTTCCAACTACTGATCCTTCTTCTTGTTTCCAACTTTTGCATTCTGATTGCCAGTAATTATCAGTGCATCTTGGTTGCATGTTTGATCAATTTCAGACTGCAGATGTTGGTAAAAATTTTCCATTTCTTCTTCCACATCAGTGGCTCGTGCGTAAATTTGAATAATAGTCGTATTAACTAGTCTTTCTTGTAGGCTTATGGATATTATACTATCATGACAACACTGTACTTCAACTTGCTAGGTTCTTTTTGACAATGAATGCGATGAAGTTCCTCTTCAATTTGTTATTCCCGACATAATCACCATATGATTGTCTGATTCAAAATGGCCAATGCCAGTCCATTGCAGTTCCCTAATGCCTAGGATGTTTATTTCAAGTGTTCCATTTCATTTTTGACAACTTCCAATTTTCTTACATTTGTAATGCTTACATTCCACATTCCAGTTAATAATGGATATTTGCAGCTATTTTTTTCTCATTTTGAGTCATGCCACATGAGCCAATGAAGGTCCCCAAATTTTTATTCCATTCACATCATTGAAGTTGACTCTACTTTGATGTGATGGCTCTTCCCCAGTTGTGTTTTGAGTGCCTTCCACTTTGAGGAGCTTATCTTCCAGCGCTAAATCAGACAGTGTTTCACTGCTATTCATAAGGTTTTCATTGTCTGTTTTTTTTTTTTTTAGAGGTCGATCGCCAGGTCCTTCTGCCTAATCTATCTTAGTATGGAAGCTCCAATGAAATGTGTCCACCAGGGGTGACCCTGCTGGTATTTGAAATACCAGTGGCATAGCTTCAAGTGTCACAGCAACATGCAAGCCACCACATTACAAAAACTGACAGATGAATGGTGGATTTCTGTAGTGGTACATCATGATTTAAAAGAAAATGAAAAGTTTTTTTTCTGAATCTATCATAATATTTTTGAATTGTGTTTATAATTTTTACATAGTACCTATGTCAGCATTAGGCAAGAGAATTTACTTCAGTATCAACTTAGTTGTATGTAAGGAGTAATTCAGCAAAGCAACTGTGATCCTTATGGTTGTGTGTCAGCTGGCTGGGCCATGATTCTTAGTGGTTTGGCTGTTATGATGTAGTTTGGCAGAAGTATGATGATATGGTCACTTCCATGATGAGATTTGATATAATGTGATCACCTCCATGATGGGATCTGCTGTGAGTAGCCAATCAGTTGAAAGGAAGTTTTCTTAGGAGTGTGGCCTGCACCAAATATAAATGTACTTTCTGGCAAGGCTGGTGGGCTTTTGCTTTCTCTGGATCCTGCAGCTAGCTCCTGTTTGTCTGACCTTTACATGAATCAGGAGAATCCTCTATCCCGATCCACGGAGACTGGATGTTCCAGCCTCTGCAATCGCATGAGCCATTTCCTTGATATAAATCTCTTTCTCTCTATGTATTTATATGCTTTACTGATTTTGCTTTTCTAGAGAACTAGCTTAAGAAAGCAACAAAGAATTATTTGTTCAGATGATCATTTGCAGAAAGTTCTGGCAGTCCGCTTCCATAAAGATTGCAGCCAAGAAAACACCATGGAGCAGTTAGCAGTTCTCCTCTCTAACACATGGGGTTCACATGAGTCAGATCAAGTGGAAGTCAGTGGGTTTGGTTTGGGTTTTTGGTCATAAGGTAGGAATCTCAGCGTGGTGCAAACATTTAACATGTTCAGGTGGTAACCAAAAGTTTGGCAGTTCAGTTCGAGTCCACACAAAGGCAACTCAAAATAAAGGCAGGGCAAGTTAATTCTGAAAAAATCAGTCATTGAAAACCCTATAGAGCATAGTTCTATTCTGACACACATGTGGTCCTCATGAGTCAGAGTTGACAGGAACTATTGAAACATATTACCTGTAGTCTGTCTGGGAGTCTAAGAGCCAAGTGGATCATGAAGCACCTCTAAGAAGACAGTAAGGTAGGAGAAGAGACGGGAGAAAGCAACACACATTTGTTGAGTGCTTGTTGTGTACTGGGCACTTTACATGGGTTGTCATATATATTCCTTGCCACTATCCAGTGAGATGATGATTCCCCCCATTTACAGAGACATGAAGCAAGTTGAGAGAGTTCAAGTAACTTGTCTAGTGCCAGTTTGGCTACCAGATCTACCAGATGTAGGCTTACCCTACTGTTAAGACCACAGGCAGATTGAGAGTTCATAGTTCACTAGGCACAACTTCTTGAAAGGAACAGAGAAACTTTTTAAAGAGAAGAGAGAGAGAGAGAGAAAATGAGTATGAATGTGTTCTTGCATACTCCTGCTAAGTATTGGAGTTAGGATTACTATCCATGTCTACTTAATTCCAAAGCCCTCTTTCTTTTTTTGACTGTATCCCTGAGTCTAGCTCCATTTGTACCTTAATTTGAATGGTGATGGTTAATAGATAGAGATTAATGTCTTTGATGAGTCACTGTAGGTATAAGAGCAGTGAGCATGAGGGAAACTATAGGTTGTCTGACTCATTCTCCATTTCTATATCCTTCTTCCTTGCCTACCTCAACTCTTGAGGCCGTCAAGTATAGAAAATGAATTACCAGCGTCTCTATCTAGAAGTGTCCATGTGACACAGTTTTGGGTAATATGGTATAAGCACAGGTGTGGAGATTTCTGGCAAAACATTTGCTTTCCTGATCTAGGCACTCGGCCTTCTTGTTTCCACCTCTTTTCATGCCTGAAACACAGCCTGACAGCAGGTGGCTCAGCAGCCATTTAGGGACCATGTTGTGGGGACAGGAGGACGAAGACCTATGTGCTCAGGACAGCAGATTGGAAAGGTGAGAGGAACCTGATGGCCTCATTCAGATGCTGAACCAAGGCCAGGTGTTTACTCCCTGGACTTCTCTAAAGACACTGCTGTAGGGTTTTCTATTATTTACAGGGACCACCATCCTAATGGATATATATATAGTAAACTTTTTATATGAGAAATAAATTAAGATTACAATTATCAGTTTCTTATGAGAGTTTAAGACAGACTCTCTGTAGCATGAGAATTAGATATTATAAAGATATTAATATTTGAGGGTGTGTATACATGAATTTAGAGATCATATCTAGAACAGATTTGATACATTGAACACTAATGACCGAAGACCAGTTGAGTTGTGAAATGACATCAAGGACATCATACATAAGGAAAACAAAAGGTCATTAAAAAGAGGAAGGAAATAAAAGACAAAAATGGATATCAGAATAGACTCTGAAACTTACACTTGAACATAGACTGGCTAAAGCACATGGAAGACATGATGGATTAAAAGAGCTGAACAGAAGATTTCAAAGGGCATCTCAAGAAGACAGAGTAAAGTATTATAATGAAATGTGCAATGACCTGGAGTTAGAACACTAGACAGGAGAACACACTTGGCATTTCTCAAGCTGAAAGAACTAAAAAAATTCAAACCTCTAGTTGCAATATTGAAGGATTCTATGGGTAAAAAAATTGAATGGAGCATGAAGCATCAGAATATGGAAGGAATACACAGAGTCAATATACCAAATATAATTGGTTGATGTTAAGACTTTACAGGAAGTAGCACGTGATCAAGAGCCAGTGGTTCTGAGGAAAGAAGTTCAAGCTGCACTGAAGGCATTAGTGAAGACAAGGCTCTAGGAATTGACAGAATACCAATTGAAATGTTTCAGATGCAACACTGGAAGTGCTTAATTGTCTATGCCAAGAAATTTGGAACAGTTACCTGGACAACTGACTGGAAAGGATGTATATTTGTGCCCATTCTAAAGTAAGGTGATCCAACAGAATGCTGAAATTATTGTCAAATATCATTAATATCACACACAAGTAAAATTTTTCTGAAGATAATTCAAAAGCAGTTGCAGCAGTACATCAATAGGGAAGCTGGATTTAGAATAGGGATATCATTTCTGATGTTAGGTGGATCTTGGTGGAGAGCAGAGAATACCAGAAAGATGTTTCCCTTTGTTTCATTGAGTATGCAGAGATATTCGACTTAGTGGGTTATAACAAATTATGGATAACATTACGAAGAATGAGAATTCCAGAACACTTAATTGTGCTCATGCAGAATCTGTACATAGACCAAGAGGCAGTCGATAAAACAGTACAAGGGGATACCACGTGGTTTAAGATCAGGAAATGTGTTTGTCAGGGTTGTATCCTTTCCCTTTACTTAATCTGTATGCTGAGCAGATAATCCAAGAAGCTGGACTATATGAAGAAGAACGTGGCATCAGGGTTGGAGGAAGACTTGTTAACAACCTGCTGTATGCAGACGACACAACCATGCTTGCTGCAAGTGAAGAGGACGTGAAGCACTTACTGATGAAGATCAAAGACTACAGCGTTCATGTGGATTACACCTCAACATAAAGAAAACAGAAGTCCTCACAACTGGACCAATAAGCAACATCATGATAAATGGAGAAAAAATTCAAGATGTAAAGGCTTTCATTTTACTTGGATCCACAATCAATGCCCAGAAAGCAACACTCAAGAAATCAAATGATGTATTGCCTTGAGCAAATCTGCTGTAAAAGATCTCTTCAAAGTGTTCAAAAGCAAAGATGTCCCTTTGAGGACTAAGGTGCACCTGACCCAATCCATGGTGTTTTCAGTCGCCTGTTATGCATATGAAAGCTGGATAATGAGTAAGGAAGACTGAAGCATAATTGATACATTTGAATTATGGTGTAGGCCAAGAATATTGAATATACCCTGGACTGCTAGAAGAACAAACAAATCTGTCTTGGAAGAAGTACAGCCAGAATGCTCCTTTGAAGCAAGGATGGCAAGACTTTGTCTCATGAACTTTGGCCATGGTATCAGGAGAGACTAGTCCCTGAAGAAGGACATCATGCTTGGTAAAGTAGACGGTCAGTGAAAAAGAGGAGGACCCTCAACAAGATGGATTGACACAGTGGCTGCAACAATGGGCTCAAATATAGCAATGATTGTGAAGATGGCGCAGGACTAGGCAGTGTTTTGTTCTGTTGTGAGTTGGAACTGACGGGACAGCATCTAACAACAACTGCAACTAGATGGTTTACCACATATTGACTTTATACCATTAAAAATTGGTCATATCATCAGAGGCAGTAAGTGTGGATTGTGATTACAGGCACTCTGCTTCCAGGTATTGTGTTGAGGTAAAGCATAGAGGCAGGGTTCTGGGGACCTGCCTTCTGCATTTATAGCAGCGTCTTCTCCTGTCAGACATTAAGTTTCCTGGGCATTGCCTTTGTTCTTCTGGGTTGGGCAGCATCTGGGTTGCTTCTCCGTTTTAGAGAGCAACTAGTTGCCTCTGAGGTTCTGGAGCCCTGTACTGAAGCTCTCCAAGGTGGTCTTGATGAGGACCTAATATACCTCAGAGGCTTGGTTGTGGTAAGCCATGTATCAGCATTTGGAATATGGGATTTGCTGTCTTCATCCTTTCTCATTCTGTATAGGATTTTGATGTAGGAGATTAACTCATTATTGAAATCCACTCTACAAATAAATGAAAAAAAAAAAAAAAACCGTTGCCGTCGAGTCGATTCCAATTTATAGCGACCCTATAGAACAGAACTGCCACATAGAGTTTCCAAGGGGTGCCTGGTCGATTTGAACTGCTGACCTTTTGGTTAGGAGCTGTAGCAGGGTTTCCTCTCTCTAAATACTGGATAAAAATGTATGAGTATGTATGTTGAAAGAACTGGCAAAATACTGTGACAACCATTTAAATTTAGTATTCAAAAAAATTTCCATATCATTTCACAGTTATTTTGCTTACAGAAATGGTTTGTAAATTCTAAAATAGTGGGTATCAGGTATGTTCCTAAACTAAGCCTGTTCTTCAGTAATATACGACAGACACTGAACATTTTATTCTCTTCTATATATGTCTATTCATTTTTTTTTGTTAAAACAAAAATGTAATTTGCTCTTACATCTCTTAGAATGCTAACTCTGTGAGAATAGAAGTTTGAAAAATCCTTGAATTTTATGGGCACCAACTAATTTAAACTGATTTAGTGTCAGTCTGATTGTTTGCAACGAATAGTTCAATGATACACAAATACCTTTTCAAATCTATGAGGAAGGTCTAATTTTTGTGGCTTTATGTACATCTGTTCCAAAAGTCAATAGCGGTGAAAACATTTTGGTGTATAGTACTTGTCCATTATACCTGCTGTTAGGCATTTTATGAATTGTATGGTTAAAGCAATAAAGACGTTATTATCATTTTAAGCTAATAGCATTGAAGATCAATGTCTTATGCTGGGTTCTCTAGAGAAGCAAAACTAGTGAAGCGAATATATATACATATATATTGGATGCAGGCCGTACCCCCAAGGAAACTCCCTTTCAACTGATTGGCTGCTCATAGCAGATCTCAGCATGGAGGAGATTACATTATATCAGATGTCATCATGGAGGTGATTACATCATTACATAACTGCCAAACTACATCATAACTGCCAAACCACTGAAAACATGGCCCAACCAAGTTGACATTCAGCCTTAACCATCACAATCAACTGATGCAATTATACCATTAATTAAAAAGACAAAAAGACTTTTTCGCATTAAAACCTTTATTAACAGAAACTTCAATTATTTAAAGAGTATTTTCTTGCACAACAAATCAGAAATTGAAACACTAGTAATGATTTCTCATGTTCTAATTATCATTGGTGTCTGAGAGAGGGATCTGTGAACATTAGCTGAGACTTATACGATTATCTCAGCATCCTCTCGCAAGTTCTTTTATGGTACAACCTTGAAAACAACACTTGTTACTCAGTTGTATACCTTCCGTTCTTTTTTTTATGGAATGTCTGTCCAGGCCTAAGTTTTTTAATTCTGGACGGCTGTTGTCTTCTGTTTGACTTTGTCTTTTCTGGATGATTTTCACAAGTCCTTCATTTGCAGCCACCTTCTTTTGAAAATTAGGAGTGAATTCGGAGATCATATTTAAGGTTTTTGTGTCTTCATTGATGGAGGATGATACAGTGTCTGCAGAGTTAAAAAGTGGAGGAGAGAATATTCATGTCAAGGAGCATCAGAAAAATTACAGAATTTTTCATAAACGAAAAGGAAGGCATTGCCTCAATATAGCTGAATTTCAAAACAGAATCAGTAAAGTGTCCTCTGCCTATGCGTTTTAACTTATGATTTGACAGCTCAAAGCACTGTTACATTCCCAAGGTTTTACTTTACGCCATCCTGTGCCTCTGTGGTCTCTTCCTCTGACAGCCTTCACGCTTTTATCGTGGCAGTTTTGACTCTGCTGGATACTGGTCACTCATCTCTCTGAAGTTATCCTGGTCCTTGAAAACTCTCAGTGTGACCACAGATGGATTTTTCTTACTTGAATAATTTTCTTCCTTTGCTAAGCAACTTCTGAGTTATGATAGTAATGCTTTCAAAGTATATAAATTCTTTTAGGCTATCAAATGCTCCATGGAGGTAAGTTACTGCTCAGGATAAAGTTAAAAAAGCAGAATTCCCGGCTGCCCTGTCTGACAGGCAGGAGGCACAAACTTCTGAGATGCAAGACCTCAAACATCTGTTCAAGAATTTCTCTTCCCCACAATATTTCCTTCAAGTCAGTAGTACCTTACATTGAAGAGGGAAAAGGGTTAAAAGAACACTAACCTAAGCAAAAATGGCTGAGCTGAAAGAGCCATTGGTGTCCGTGTGCTGTGTGTACTGACTAATGAGCCATGTGTGGTGCTTGTCCAGTGCTGTGATGAGGCACTACACAAGGCCTGTGTGTCCCGAGCAGGGAACCTGTTCTCCAGCAGCATCCCAGGATGGGCAGAGTGGAGGCTGGAAAGCAGCCATAACCAGCTCTCCTTCATGCCTGTTAAGGTCAGTTGAACGTTCATCAACTGATGCCATGTCTCTGACGCTGCCAGACGTAAGAGAAACAAAAAGAAAACGTGTTTCCTGCCCTCAAGAAAACGTTCAGTCACGTAAACCTCCGCCTCATCTTTCCTATTGCAATTACACAATTTTGAGAGTTTTAACAGAAAAGAATTAGAAACACAGAAGAAGTTTACATTCTACTGTTACCTGAATCAATTCTGGCTGGTCTTTTTAATGGCAGCAAGCTGTACTTTTCAGCCTGTTAATGAGGCATTCGTCATCAAATAGTGGAAAAAACAAGGCTTTAAGATATAAATTTAAGTGATTCCAAATTCTTAATAACTAGCATAGTATTTTAAAAATAGTCGAGATTTGAGCTGTACTCATTCAACTCTGTGATCTCGCTTTTAAAGAAAATCCTTTGCAACTTCCAAAAGCTTGAAAGTGCCAAACGGTCTAGCTATGAGTGTCTGGGGGTGAACTTCCCTGGACTCTGTCCTTTGGGTTTCTCTTGTAGGCAGCTGGCCTCTTTCTTCCTCTTCCAGCCCCTCTCCTCCAGCTCACAAAGGTGGGAGGCAAGGCTCTCCCCTTTGATTTGGGTTTATAAAAAAGGTTTTGCTGTCATGGGCCACAGTGCAGCTTCTTTACAAATGAGGAGAGTATTTGACTCTAAGGTGTTTCCATGTCCACCTTATAGGACCCTGACCCAGGTATCACAGTGCCGCCCCCTTGCCCTTTGACCTGCATACGTCCTTGACAACCAGCTGACCACCTATGTCCTCCCTTACATCTCAGTGCGAGGTGCCCTCCCGGCTGCCCCCCTGTCCAGCAGCTGGCAGTCAGGCCTTGGCCACTTTAGGCAGCTTGAACTGCTGGGAACTTCCTCCTGTCCCCACACAACCCCCTGGCTGACAGGTGGTGAAGAGCACCTAGTGCCTATCAGGTAAGGCTTTCCAGCCCTCAGGGTAGATCCTAGGAGACCCTTCAATGAAAGCAGGTTACAGAGTCAAATCGAAATGTTCTAGGCACCAGAAGCAGCAGCACCAGCAGAGTTTAGGTGCTGAGCCTGGGCATCCAATGTGACCTGGGTCTGGGCGGGAGCTCTCACCTGATACCACTGGTGGTGTGTCCTCGTCGGGACCCTTTCCCCAGTTGATCTGGCCGCAGATTTCTATCCGTGCACGGGCTAATTCTCGGCCACATAGCTTCACAATGTTGGACCCGTGGGCGGAAAGCTCTCTGGGAAGCTGGTTCAGTAGCAGCCAGACTCCTAGCAGGTGCAAGAGCGGGTGCGGCATCCTGGACCTGTTTTTCAGCCTTTCCCTAGGGAAGATCTATCCTTGGCTGCAGACTGCTCTCCCTGCCTGGCTCCACCAAGCTTTTATAGCCCTTGGGCTCCCACTCAGACCTTGAGTCAAGCTCCCCAGCCCCACTCCTTTCCCCACCTCCTCCAGGGAATTTCCCCCCCCTGCTCCGGTCCACCCTCCCCACATTGCTTCTATTGGCCCACCCTTCTTCTGCATTTCATCCTTTCCTTTTCTTACCCTCAAACCATCTTGTATGCTCACATACTGTTAGTCATTATCTGAAGCCTTATATTTTTTATGTTTTATTTTTTGTTTTTGTTGAGAATATGCACAGGACAACATACACCAAATCAATTTCTACAGGTACAATTCAGTGATAATGATTACATTCTTCAAACTGTACGAGCATTCACACCCTCCTTTTTGAAGCCTTATTTTTATTAGCAGTGTGGAAACTGAAAACAAAATGGAGACGTGTCAAACCTGGAGAACATAGCCCGTGCTTGGTTTCACAGAATAAATGTTTAAGATAATAAATAACCTTACCTTTAGAGGTAATAACTAGAATGTTTCTTTAGATTTATGTGTAACCACTGTCTTGCGTCTTTAACCTCGCTAGCTATCTGAAAACTTGCCTATGCAGGCACTGACCCTCTGGAGAACTGCTTTGTCTGTCTTCTTAGCAAAAGTGACATTTCTAAAGAAAAGTGGACTTCAGGGGACATTTTGATGAATATCTGAAAGAGTGATCAAAACCACGTGGACTTCCCCAACATTCTTCGTTCCTCGAACTATAAAATCCCCAATACTGCCCCATTCTTAGGAACATTCAGTTTTATGCTGTGTGCTGCCCAATTCATGAATTGTATGATCAGGTAATAAATCTCTAGATTAACTTTGTTTCCACTGTTACATGTCCTTCAGCAGAAAGCAAGGCTTGAACAATACACTAAATTACATAAAATTAAAAGCACCCATATTTTCATAGTCTACTTTTTCCAAGTGATCCCTTGCTGTCTAACCTTGTAATCTAAACAAAAAGTTATAATTAGATTAATTAGTATACCAAAACCCAGATTCCCTGCCCTTGAGTTAATTCAGACTCATAGTGTGCCTATTGGGTTTCCAAGGCTGCAAATCTCTATGCAAGCTGCCACATCTTTCTCTCACAGAGCCATAGTTAGTATAGTGTCTGGTATATTGATACATAACAATAAAATGGGTGAATGGAAGAATCATTGACAAGAGTGAGAAAGCTATCATTTTTATTCGGAATCTTGGTTAAATTTGAATTTTTCCAGCAATATCACTTTAGGCCTGTACAATAATATTTTAAATTTGCAGCATGCTTTTCCATCCTTCATGGCAGGGGATGGGAATCTTAAGCTTAGATGGAATTCCAAGGGTCATCACTTAAATTTGCCCTCGAGACATCCTGACAAGGACTGAGGAAGCACATGAGCCTCTAGGGTTGCATGTTAATTCTTGGGAGAGCACCAGATTGGAAGGTCTTCTGACAGAGGTGGGAAATCAGACTCTACTACTTCCAAACAAATTATTTTCCTTTGACTGTTCTGGGAGATTGGTTGACTGTGAACGTTGATTTAAATATTTTAACTTCAGAATGTATTTTTTATCTGTTGACTCTGGAAAACACACACACACACACACACACACACACACACACACACACACGCACGAGACAAGATAAAATCAGTGGGCTCTTAAAATCCCAGAAGGAATTTGCGGATAACACACGTTCCTACAAACACACAAAAATCACATCTGTATGATGGAATGACTGTTTTCTGTTTGTTGCATTGGTAAGAGGAAATATTTAACACCTTCTACTTTAACTTTTTAAAAATTCAACACAGTTTTTGAGATAATATGTGACTCGACAGCACCTAACACCAACACCAGAGCTGTGGGACTAACGGTGGGTTTTCACTAAGGCAAGCAGTTGTTGAGAGGCTTCTGAAAATTCTAAGGATGGGAAGGTACTTCTATGGGTTTACCTTGGTGTCAAAAATAATCTTCTTGAATGGTTGTCCCCCAAAGTAATTGCTTATTTCAAATGCAAATTTTTGGAAAGGTTTTAATTTTTACTTTGCCTAGGTGATTTCATGTAGTTCTTGCAACTACAATATTCCGCACTTTACAGAGAGAGGACACAAGTTGAGAGCAGTCAAGTAACTTGTGTAGTGCACTTTGGTTAGCACATGTGCCAGATACGTCTTTCTAACTGCTTTATATCTTTTAGTCAGTTCTCATTATTTTCTCCCATCTGTCAACACCCAATCCTTAGGACATTCAGGGCTGCAATTCCATCATTTTGTTGGATTTGGATAAGGAGGAGAAGTAAACACTTCCTGAGTCAGACGTCAGTGCTGATTTCTGCACAGTGCTGATTCTGTGTCTCAGAGGTGCCCTTCGAACCTCTTTAGGCGCTTGTTCTGCTTTCACTGCAGGTTATCGAAGAAGGAAGGAAACAGCTTCAGAAATCCCTACGTTGGCAAACCTTTCTTTTTCCTCACCTCCTGTTTCTGCTTAAATAACAGAGTTATTTGCAGAGTACATGTGCTCAGGGCAAGCACAGAAAGAGTTATCCCATTAAATGGAAACTATGTGAACTGAGATCTTAGTTTTTGTTGTCCACTGAAGATGCATGCTTGCCATGTAGTATGAACTCACTAAATAGATAATTAACTTGCTGCAGTCTTGTTGATTTGACTCACGGAGACCTCATGTGTTATAAAGCACAACTATGCTCTGTAGGGTTTACAGTGTCTCTGATCTTTCAGAAGTTGATCACCAGGCCTTTCTTCTGAGGTGCCACTGGGTGAGTTTGAACTACTCATCTTTCAGTTAGTACCCAATTGCTTAATCGTTTGCACCCCCAGGTGACTCCCCAGTAAATGATTAGGGCCTTCAAACTTGCTAGTTGTATTAATCATCATTAGTGTCAATGTACTGTAAGGCCTAAAACTGACCTATAATGTTCAGTCATGAATTTAGAGTTTTAACAATCTTGGTTTATTTCTTCCTTATTGCCTTCAACATTAACCTTTCATTTTGCAAAAGACAACAGATGTGATATATAATTTGCATATATTTGACGAGATTAACAAGTCATTTTTATGTATTAACTTGTAGCTTGCTCATTTTGCCAATCCTGAAACATCTTTCCTAACTGTTCTCAAACAATTCCCAAGCACTTATTAGCATACCAGCAATGGCATTGTAAAGCTTTAGAAAAGCAGATAATTTTGTTGATATTCAAGAAGTATTGTTTCTATAACAGCTGATTCGAACAGAATTGGAAAGTGTCCTTCTTTTATAAAATTCAGTTTGCATATTTCCACTATTTTAGTTAATGTCAGTTGTCAAGCGTGACTGTATTTTTAAACAAAAGTAAGGTGGATCTCCTAAAGCATTTGGCAAAGAGAATCATTTGGAAATAAGCTAGTAGGTGGAAAAAATACTGATCAAATATTTAGTGCAAGTTGTGTGTATCTTTGTGATTACAAAGCTTTCTTCATCTATGATTTAGTGGTTTCTAATAAGTGATTCACTAATTTTTGATGAAGTGCTCTTCCTGGCCATCAAGTGCAGTTTGGTGTGCATAGAATATCTGTTCATTGAGTCGTGATTGTCTCATTTCATGCAGTGAATGAAGAGAACTTCTTCTCCTTCACTTCCTGAAATAGAGTCTATTATACCATATAACCAGCTGTTTTGAATGTCTAGGACCACTTCTCTAAAAAGATAAATGTTTTCTCTGAGGACCTTCTTCAGAAAAAAGACAGAAATTTTCTGTGAGCACCCTATTCCGAAGAGAGACAAATGTTTTCTCTGAATACCCCTTTTCCCTGTTCCCAGGTTCTTTTGTCCACACACACAGATACCTTCTGTTCTGGATTTTCCAGTTTGGCCCTGCTTTCAATTTATATTCTATTCAGTAAATATCATTCATTAAATAACTAAATGTTTATCTAAGTATTAGTTGACTTTATACCTTTTTGTGAAGGGTCATTTGAATGCACTATTCAAAAATGAAAGGTCTGTTATGTAATTTGGTGTTTGTTGTGTTAGGTGTCATAGAGTTGGTTCTGACTCATAGCAACACTATCTACAGCAGAAGGAAAAACTACCCAGTCCTGGCTCATCCTCAGAGTCTTTGATATGTTTTGAGCCTGCTGTTGAAGTCACTGTGTCAGTCCATCTCGTTGAGGCTCTTCCTCTCTTTCAGTGACAGTCTACTTCACCAGGCTATGTCGTCCTCAGAGACTCTCACCTCCTGATAATATGTCCAAAATATGTGAGACAAAGTCTTACCATCCTTGCTTCTAAGGAGGATTCTGGCTGTACTGCTTCCAACACAGATTTTTTCGTTCTTCTCGCGTATACAATCAATATTCTTCGCCAGCACGATAATTCAAATAAATCAATTCTTCTTTGGTCTTCCTTATTCATTGTCCAACTTTCACAAGCTTATGAGGTGATTGAAAATACCATGGCTTCTTTCAGGCACACCTTGGTCCTCAAGGTAACATTTTTGCTTTTGAGTACTTTAAAGAGGTCTTGAATTTTTTTTTTTCTTTTTCAGTTCTTTCAGCTTGAGAAATGCCTGATGTGTTCTTCCCTTTTGGTTTTCCAACTTCAAGTCTTTGCATATTTCATTGTAATACTTTACTTTGTCTTCACGAGCTCCCTTTTGAAATCTCTTCAGCTCTTTTACTTCATCATTTCTTCCATTTGCTTTAGCTACTCTATATTCTAGAGCAGGTTTCAGAGTTTCTTCTAACATCAATTTTGGTCTGTCTTTCTTGTTTTTTAATGACCTTTGCTTTCTTCATGTACGGTGTCATTCCACAACTCCTGTGGTCTTCTGTCATTAGTGTTCATTGCATCAAATCTGTTTTTGAGATTGTCTCTAAAATCTGGAGGGATATACTCAAGGTAGTACTTTTGCTCTCGTGCACTTGTTTTAACTTTCTTCATCTCCAGCTTGAACTGCCTATGAACAATTGATGGTCTCTTCCGCAGTCAGCCCTGGTCTTCTTCTGGCGGAAGATATTGAGCTTCTCCATCGTCTCTTTCCACAGATGTAGTCAACTTTATTCCAGTTTATTTTTGTCTGGTGAGGTCCACGTGTATAGTCGATGTTTTTGTTGTTGAAGAAAGGTATTTGCGGTGAGTAGGTTAATTGGTCTTGCAAAATATTATCTTGTGATCTCCGGTGTTGTCTATCACCAATGCTGTAATTTCCAACTACCAACAGTTCTTTTTGTTCCAACTTTGTCATTCCAGTTGCCAGTAATTATCAGAGCATCTTGATTGTATGTTTGAACAAATTCAGACAGCAGAAGTTGGTAGGAATCTTCAACTTCTTCATCTTTGGCATCAGTTTTTGGTGCTTAAATTTGAATGATAGTTACATTAACTAGTCTTCCTTATAGGCATACCGATATTATCCTGTCACTGACAGATTTGTACTTCAAGATGGATCTTAAAATGTTCTTTTTGACGATGAATGTGGTATCATTCCCGACATAGTAGACTATATGGTTGTCTGATTCAAAATGGCCAATACTAGTCCATTTTAGCTAACTAATGCCTAGGATATCAGTCTTTATGTGTCCTGTTTCGTTTTTGATGACTTCCAATTTTCCTAGATTCATAGTTTTTACATTCCACATTCCAATTATAAATGGACGTTTGCAACTATTTCTTCTCATTTTGAGTCATGCCACATCAGCAAATGAAGGTCCCAAAAGATTTACTCCATCCACATCATTCAGGTCGACTGTACATTGAAGGGGCAGCTCTTCCTCAGTCCTATTTTGAGTACCTTTCAACCTGAGGGGCTCATCTTTTGGCACTATGTCAGACAATGCTTCACTGCTAGTCATAAGGTTTTCACCGGCCAAGACTTTCAGAAATAGACCACCAGGTCCTTCTTCCTAGTCTGTCTTAGTCTGGAAGCTCTGTTGAAACCTGTCCATCATGGGAGACATAGCTGGTATTTGAAATACTGGTGGCATAGCTTTCAGCATCAATGGAACACGAAAGCCACCACAGTACAGCACACTGACAGATTAATGGTGGTATGTATGTATGTTCATTGTTCTAATAGAAAATGAGAACTAATTTTTTTTGAGAAATATGAGTATGCAATCAACTGCTTGACAGATAAGGATTTGCAATCAGCTATCAGTTTCTCCTTTGTAAAATACAATTTATAAAAACCCAAACCTGTTACTGTTGAGTCAGTTCAACTCATAGCAACCCTATAGGACAGAGTAGAACTTCCCCATGGGGTTTCCAAGGAGTGGCTAGTGGATTCGAACTACCAACCTTTTGGTTAGCAGCCATAGCTCTTTACCCCTGCACCACCAGGTCTCCAGAACTTATAGAGTGAAAAAAGTAATAATGAGGAATGTTTGGGAAATATCAGTAAACACAGAACAATGATAATAGGGCACATTCATTGAGTGCTTATGATTTGCCAAATCTTATATGCATTATCTCATTTTTATCCCTCTGAGCATCTCTTTCTGCTTAGTGACATTAACCCGTTGCCTTCAAGTTGATTCTGACCCATAGCAATGCTGTAGGACAGAGTAGGACTACCCCATAGGATTTCCAAGGAGCGGCTGGTGGATTCGAACTGCCAACCGTTTGGTTAGCAGGGGAGTTCTTAACTACTGCACCACCAGGGCTCTTTTGTAACATTAGCATCCCTAAATAACAGATGAGCTGATGGAGGGACAGATGTTCAATCACCCGCAAGGATTTCCAAGTAGAGGCAGTTTGTAAAGCTTTGCTGTTAATGCTTTCATGTTCAACCCAGTTTCCAGTGAAAATTAAAAATATATATCATTTCTTTTTGCAGGCACAGCCATCGTCTAAGGCAGGAATTTACCCCATTTTACAAGTAAGACTCTAAGGTAACTTTCCAGAGAACACACAATTACTAAGAGTCTTTTGGGACCTGTGGATGCACAGGTGTGTTATAATCTCTCTCACCATCTCCCTAGCTATTAATGGACACAAAGTATGTGCTTTAAGGGAGGTGATTGCCCTCTGAAAAAACTCTGAACTTTGTTAAGCTATCTTAGTGGTTAAAGGAGGAAGGAATGCTTCTGACAACAGTAAATCTAGAATAGCCGTAGTGAGATAGTCACCCAGTCTAAACAGATACAATGAATGATGTCCATTGCCATCAGGGAGGCTTCCACTTTTTTATACCTTTTTTCCACCTTTCCCCTGTTGGCTCTCTACATGCTGTTTGGCATGGAGACATAGCTGTTTATTTGTATTAACCCGGGAGAGAAGATCTTCGAATTTCTTCTCCCGTGGCGTGAAGTGGGGTGTGCATGGATGTGATATAACAATACACCCTGCGACGGCAGCCTATCCTCAGGGAAACTTGGATGATGAGAATGTTTGCTGTTCTACTCGTCCCTGCCTTGTTTATTCTGTGAGGAATAAATGCCTGATGACCATGTCATTAGAACAGTGTCTTGTCTGTGCTCTGCTCGGAATGGTGTTTGCTAAGAACTTTTGAATACAGTACATTCCTGGACTCAAGCAAAGACTTGGGAAATCAAGTTCAGCGCCCATTCCACCACACCAAAGTTTCTCTCCCTTCAGTGCCTGCCATGCAGTCAACACTCAGAAATAACATCTTGATTTGATGCTTTGCTCTAACTAGAGTTTGGATTTTTATAATTAACATATACATATATATAGCACATACCTTCATCCTTTGAGAATGAAACATTTAGACGTTTTCTTCCCTCACCCCCTTAAAATCAGTGCAAATGCACCAGTTTAAAATACCAGTTCTGAAGTGAAACAATCAGAACAGAACTAATGAGAATGTTGACACAATGTGAAGAATGTATCGAGTGTTACTCACTGATCATTATGTGGAGTATAGGTGGAATAGGAGTGGGTTTTGCTGCATATACTTTCTCCAAAAGTGAAATTAAATATGAAAAATAAAAAAAAAGATAGGGTTTGAAAACTCAGTGTCCAGAGAAATGATGCTTCTGCAATAGGAGGAACAAATAAAAGAAGGTGATAAATTGTTTCCTGAGAATTAAAAGAGTAATAATACTAGTTCTGAAATCCTGACCTACTGAAGATTCCTGGTGAGGCATGTGGGCTCTTCCTGTTTATCCACTGAAAATACCACTTGGCCTTTGATAAATGAGATTCAAAATAATAGATTATAAAGAAAAAGGTTAAATGTTATTTTTAAATATAGCAGGATAAATATTTTAATTTCATGTGTAGTAGAATACCAGTGAAACTTTGGTGTCTTGTACATATAAAACATGAACATTAACAAAGTAATTAAAAAGTGGAATTTTTTTTTTCAGATAATTTTGAGTTTAATATCTTTTATATAAGTCAAAACTAATAAGCCAGGAGCTAGAGAGCTAGTGAAATTTTTAAAAAATTAAATGATTTACATCACACACTCTAAGATAGCTATTATAAAAAAAAAAAAACAGTGTTGGTGAGGATGTGGGGAAATTGGAAGCCTCGTCCATTGCAGGTGAAAATGTAAAATGGTAAAGCTGTTGTGGGAAACTTGGCAGTTATTCAAAAAATTAAAAATAGAATTATTATATGACCCAGCAATTCTACTTCTAGGTATATACCTAAACTACTGGAAAGCAGGAATTCAAACAGATGTTCATTACAGTATTATTCTCAATACGTAGAGGTGGAAACACCCCAAGTGTCCATTAACAGATGAATGGGTAAACAACAGGTGGTATAGCCAAACAACGGAATCTTATTCAGCTGTAAAGAGAAATGAAATTCTGATACATGCTACTACATGGATGAACCTTGAAAACATTATGTTGAGTAAAATATGTCCCAAAAGGACAAGTATTGTATATGGTCCCACTTACATGAAATATCTAGAATAGGCAAATGTATAGAGACCAAAGTTCATTAGTGGCTACCAGGGACAGGAAGGAGAGAGAGTGATTCCTTAGGAGGCTCTGAGTTTCTGTTAAGGGTGACTGAAATATTTGGAAACAGGTAATGGTGATGGTCACACAACATGATGAAAGTAATTAATGTCACGGAATTCTACTTGTAAAAAGACGTTAAAATGCCAAAAATTTTGTTATATATATATATTTTACCACAATTTTTATTTTTTTCGTTGTACTTTAAGTGAAAATTTACAGTTCAGGTCAGTCTCTCATACAAAAATTTATACATACGTTGTTATGTGACCCTAATTTCTCACCCTATACGTGACAGCACACTCCTCCTTTCCACCCCTGATTTCCTGTGTCCATTCAACCAGCTCCTGACCCTCTCTGCCTTCCCATCTCACCTCTCGACAGGAGCTGCCCATTTAGACTCATGTATCTACTTGAGCTAAGAAGCACACTACTTACAAGTATCATTTTGTGTCCCATAGTCCAGTCTAATCTTTGTCTAAAGAGTTGGCCTCGGAAATGGTTTCAGTTCTGGAGAGACAGAGAGTCCAGAGGCCATGCTTTCCGGGGTTCCTCCAGTCTCAGTCAGACCATTAAGTCTGGTCTTTTTACTAGAATTTGAGTTCTGCACCCCACTTTTCTCCTGCTCCGTCAGGGACTCTCTGTTGTGTTCCCTGTCAGGGCAGTCATTGGTGGTAGCCAGCCACCATGTAGTTCTTCTGGTCTCAGGCTGATGAAGTCTCTGGTTTATGTGGCCCTTTCTGTCTCTTGGGCTAATACTTTTCTTGTGTCTTTGGTGTTCTTCATTCTTCTTTACTCCAGGTGGGTTGGGACCAATTGTTGCCTCTTAGATGGCTGCTCGTTAGCTTTTAAGACCCCAGACACCACTCACCAAAGTAGGATGCAGAACATTTTCTTAATAAACTTCGTTATGCCAGTTGACCTAGATGTCCCCTGAAAGCATAGTCCCCAGACCCCTGCCCCTGCTACTCTGTCCCTCAACGTGTTTGATTGTATTCAGGAAACTTCTTAGCTTTGATTTAGTCCAGTTGTGCTGACTTCCCCTGTAGTGTGTGCGGTCCTTCCCTTCACCTAAGATAATTCTTGTCTACTACCTAGTTAGTTACCACAATTATTAAAATGCTGTCGGAAAGATTCATGCTTTAGAAGCTAAGTGTAATCTTCAAACCAATTGAATTAGTAGGTTTGTTGTTGTTAGGTCAAGGAGGTTCTGAATCATAGTGACCCAATGTATAACAGAACCAAACATTGCCCAGCCCTCCACCTTCCTCACAATTGTTGCTATATTTGAGCCCATTTTTGCAGCCAGTGTGTCAATCCATCTTGTCAAGGGTCTTCCGCTTTTTTGCTGAGCCTCTAAGTCAGTAGGATTAGAAAGCAATATTTTGATGTTTGCTGTGATTTTTCTGAGCCATTATAGAGAATTAAGGAATTCATATTGGCAATGAACCAGCAGGGGCTGGCAGTACAAGAGTGGATTTGTGTAGACCCACCTCTGGGTGACTGGGTGATAGAGAAAGTCTGCATGGACAGTCGATGAAGAAGGATAGAGTCCTTCTTGCTTGTAGCCTAATCACAGGGGACAACAGAGACAAGAGAGAGAGACTAGCTGGTCTGAAGTGCAGGGAGTTATGCAGACTCCTGAGCCTACAGCTGCTGCCCAGTGACCTGGCCTCAGGTGGCCAGACATGATTTGATCCAGTTCAGGATAGCTAGAGATGAGTTCTGATCTAACTCTGGTTGGTTAGGGTCAGAGGAATTGCCATGGAATTAGCTGGTGTTGTGGAGTGGAAATGTGGGAGGATGAGGCCAGTTGAGAATTGGATTTGTGTTGATCCTTGCCACTCAGTTAGTGATAAAGTGGGTTTGCCCACCTTTCCCTTAGTTAGCATCAAAGCTCACCTGTGGGCTTGGACATTACTCATTGCCCCCTGCTCAGGATGTGTGACCATCTTTTGGTAGGCTATTCTAGGCTTACTGGTGAACAATCCTTCTTCCTTTAACCCACCAAGATTAAAAAAAAAAAAAAAAAGCAGTAAATAGCATATCCCAGCAGGCAATCATCTCCCCCTAAGGCACATACTTTGTCTGTATTAGTAGCCGTGAAGATGGTGGAAGTGATTATAATGCAACACACCTGTGCACCCAGCAGAGCGCTAGAAAATGTTCAAATAACAAAGACATGCATCACTGATTGTTAAAGTGTGTTTATGATTAGATATGCAACAAAGTCACTGCCAAGAAAATACATCTATATCTTGGTCAGAAGAACATACTGCAGCTCAGAAGTGTTTCCAACAGGTTTCTGTGAATCTGTGCAAATGAGCTGCTAAAAGTAGGTTAAAGAGGCTCCTGTACTTCCTGTGAGAAGTCCTTAGAAGGGGAGGCTAGTATGGGACTCTTCTGTAGTCGGCCCCTGGCCTTTTTCTGACTGATGATATTGACCTTTTCCATCGTATCCTTCCACAAATGTAGTAGATTTGATTCCTGTGTATTCCGTCTGGTGAGGTCCACGTGTATAGCCACTATTTATGTTGTTGAAAAAAGATATTTGCAATGAAGTTGCTGGTCTTGCAAAACTCTATCATGCAGTCTGGGTCATTTCTAACACTAAATCCGTATTTTCCAATCACCGAACCTTCTTTGTTTTGTACTTTTGCATTCCAATCTCCAGTAATTATCAATACATGTTGATTGCGTGTTTCATAAATTTCAGACTGCAGAAGTTCATAAAAGTCTTCAATTTCGTCATGTTTGGCCTTACTGGTAGGCGTGTAAATTTGAATAATAGTTGTTTTAGCTTGTCTTCCTTGTAGGCATATGTATATTATCTTATCACTGACAGCTTTGTCTTCCTTGTAGGCATATGGGTATTATCCTATCACTGACAGCTTTGTACTTAAGGTTAGATCTCGAAATGGTCTTCTTGATGATGAACTTGATGCCATTTCTCTTCAATTTGTCATTTGTGGCATAGTAGATCATATGATTGTCTGATTCAAATTGGCCAATTCAAGTCCATTTTAGCTCACTAATGCCTAGCATATTGATGTTTATGCATAACATTTCATTTTTGAAGACTTCCAATTTTCCTAGATTCATACTTTGTACATTCTGCATTCCAATTACTAATGGATGTTTGTAGCTGATTCTTCTCATTTTGAGTCATGTTATATCAGCAAATGAGGGGCCCAAAAGCTTGACTCCATCCACATCATTAAGGTCAACTCTACTTTGAGGAGGCAGCTCTTCCCCAGTCATATTTTGAGTGTCCTCCAACCTGAGGGGCTCATCTTCCTGCACTATATTAGATGATGTTTCGCTGCCATTCCTAAGGTTTTCACTGGCTAATTTTTTTCAGAAATAGACCACCAGGTCGTTCTTCCTAGTCTATCTTGGTCTGGAAGCTTCACTGAAACAGGGTGACACTGCTAGTATTTGAAATACCAGTGGCAAAGCTTCCAGTGTCACAGCAACACACAACCTACCACAGTACAATAAACTGGCAGACACATGGTAGTCAGTTTTTGGAACTGCCTTGGAAACTCTGTAGGGCAGTTCTGCTTTGTTCTATAGTGTTACTATGAATCAACAGCAATAACATACAGATACAATCTCCTAGGAATGAGAAAGCTATTGCCCCTAATACATATGGGCAGGTACATTATTTTTTAGAGACACTTTTTCATCTAGAAAAGCAAAGAGAGGCAAGGAGATAAAGATATATACTAATAAAGATGAAAGTGATTAAGTCACTGAATGTGATGAAAGACCTCAGTGTTGTCAGTTAAATATCATGTAAGAACTAGGAGAACGTGGGGTAAGGAGGAGTCCTTGGAGAGAATGAAGTACTGAAAATCACAATTAGAAATATGCTAGCGAATAAACAAGATATGAATAGAAGGGTTAAATCAGCAACAAAGATTCCATGATTAAAGTGTTTCTCTTGAAAAATAATTGACTTTCTTCCTACAGTTTTACATTCTATTAGTGTCTGTTTCCTCACACAAGAAGAAGGGCTACAAGGTGGCTTCAGTGAGGACTTAACCTCAGAGGCTTAGTTATAATTAACCATATATTGGATTTGGAATTTGGAAATTGCTATCTTCATACCCCGTAATTCTGTATATAGACATTTGATGGAGGAGTATAGCTTATTATTAAAGTGCATTTTGTTTATAAATTCTGGTTAAAAATGTACAGGTATCTATGTTATGATGGTTAATTTTGTGTGTCCACATGGCTAAGTGACAGTGGCCAGTTGTTTCGTCAAACACTAGTCTAGATGTTGCCATGAGGGTATTTAGTCATGATTGTTATTTATAAATCAGTTTACTTTAAGTAAAGCAGATTACCCTCCATAATGTGTTTGGACCTCATCCAATAAGTTGAAGGCCTTAGGAGCAAAAACAACTTTCCTGGAAGAAGAAATTCAGCTACCTAATTGTAATCTAGACATCCTTTGAGCCCTAAAAACGCATGAACCAATTTCTTAATATTAATGTCAGTTTCACTCCCACTCTGTTAATCTTTTCTCTAGCCTTTCCCAAAGAGACTTTCAGCCTTTTACCAGGGTGCATGTGCCTTGGGGAAAAGGAAATAATCAGACTTTTTGGGGATTACTGAACATTGGCTCTGAATTTACACTGATTCCGAGATCCAGAATGTTACTGTGTTTCACAGAGAGAATAGGGGCTTATTGATGTCAAGTGATCAATGAAGTTTTATTTCATGTCCATCTCACAGTGGGTCCGGTAGGTCCCTGAGTTTATCATGTGGTTATTTCCCCAGTGCTGGAATGCATCACTGAAATAGACATACTCAGAAAGTGGAGGAATCTCCATGTTGGTTCCTGTCGTGTGGAATGGGGACTCTTACGGTAGGAAATGCCAAGTGGAAGTCACTACAATTGCCTCTACCTAGGAAAATAGGACATCAAAGCAATATTGCATTCCTAGAGGGATTGCAAAGATTATTGCCACCATAAAGGACTTGAAAGAAGCAGAGATGGCGATTCCCACGCAGAGATGGTGATTCCCACCACATCCCTAGTTAACTCTATTTGGCCTATGCAGAAAACAGACCCAGATGTGGTTTCATTGCTTGAGCAAATTAACACATCTCCTGGTACCTTGTACACAGCTGTTGATCTGGAAAATGCTTTTATGTCAATACCTGCTAGTAAAGACAACCAATAGCAGTTCATTTTTACTTGGCAAGGCCAGCAATACACCTTCAATATCTAACTTCAGAGGTATATCAACTCTCCAGTCCTATGCCTTAACATAGTCCACAGGGACCTTGATCACCTTGACCTTCCACAAGATATCATACTGGTCCGTTACATGATGATATGCTTCTGCCATAACTGCCATCTGGGGACTTGTAGAGTGCCTTAATAGCCATCATTCTATTGGCACAGCATTGCTTCTAATCAAGGGACTCACTTCACAGAAAATTATGTGTGTAAATTTGCTCATTGTTATGGAATTCACTACTATTACCATGTTTCCCATCACCCTGAAGCTAGATTGATAAAACAGTGGAATGGTCTGTTGACGACTCAATTATATGGCCAGCTAGGTGGCAGTACCTTGCAGAGTTGAGGTAATTTTCTTCATGAAGCAGTATATGCTCTAAATCTGTGTCTAATATATGCTGATGTTTCTCCCATAGCCAAGATTGATGGGGTCCAGGAATCAAGGGCTGGAGATGGGAATGACACCGCTCACTATTAATTCTAGTTATTCACTGACAATACTTCCACTTCCTGTCCCTGTGGCCTTATATTCTGCTGGTCTAGAAGTCATTGTCCCAAAGTGATGAATGTTTCCACCCAGAGACACTTCAATGATTCCATTAAACTGAAAATTAAGACTGCTATCCAATCATTTTGGGCCCTTCATGCTTCTGAAGGAGCTCTGGTTGCGCACTGGTTAGGAGCTCGGCTGCTAACCAAAAGACTGGCAATTTGAATCCCCAGCCTCTCCTTAGAAACCCTAGGGGGAAGTTCTACTCTGTCCTTTTGGGTCGCTATGGTTTGGTTTCGACTTGATGGCAACAGGCTTGTTTTTTTTATGCATCTGAATCAACAGGTAAAGAAGAATTTACTATACTGGCTGAGGTGATTGATCCTGATTACTAAGGGGAAATGGGACCACTACTAAACAATGGAAGTAAGGCAGAGTGTGTCTGGAATACAGGGGATCCCTTATGGGCATCTCTTAGTACTTCCATGCCCTTTGATTAAAATCAGTGGAATTACAACAACTTAATTCAGGCAGGAGTACTAATGGCCCACATCCTTCAAGAATGAAAGTTTGGGTCACCCCATCAGGCAAAGAACCACAACCAACTGAAATGTCTGCTGAGGGGAAAGGGAATATGGAAAGGATATGGGAGAAGATAGTTATAAATACCAACTGCAACCATACAACCAGCTGGGGAATTGAGCCTTGTAATTTTTTATGAATATTTATTTTTTATTTTGATACGCATATGTTTGTGTGATATATATAAAATATATAGATATATAGCCCTGGTCCTGGTTGCACAGCGGTTAAGAGCTTGGCTCCTATCCAGAAGGTCAGCAGTTTGAATCCACCAGCTGCTCCTTGGAAACCCTACGGGGCAGTTCTAATCTGTCCTTCAGGGTCGCTATGAGTCAGAATTCTACTTGACATCAACAAGTTATATATATATTTAACCAGAAATTCAAACTGGATATAGAAGAGGATGTGCAATGACGGATGTCATTGCAGATGTCAGATGAATCCTGGCTGAAAGTAGAGAATACCAGAAATATATTTACCTGTGCTTTATTGACTATGCCAAATCATTCGACTGTGTGGACCATAACAAATTATGGATAACATTGGGAAGAATGGGAATTCCAGAACACTTAATTGTGCTCATGAGGAACCTGTACATAGATCAAGAGGCAGTTGTTCAAACAGAACAAGGGGATACTATGTAGTTTAAAGTCAGGAAAGGTGTGCGTCAGGGTTGTATCCTTTATTCAATCTGTATATTGAGCAAAAAATCCACAAAGCTGGACTACATGAAGAAGAACGTGACATCAGGATTGGAGGAAGACTCATTATGCAGATGACATAACCTTACTAGCTTAAAGTGAAGTGGACTTGAAGCACTTATGGATACAGATCAAAGACTACAGCCTTCAGTATGGATTACACCTCAACATAGAGAAAACAAAAATTCTCACAACTGGACCAATAAGCAACATCATGATAAATGGAGAAAAGATTGAAGTTGTCAAGGATTTCATTTCACTTGGATCCACAATCAATGCCCGTGGAAGCGGCAGTCAAGAAATCAATGTATTGCATTGGGCAGATCTTCTGCAAACGATCTCTTTAAAGTGTTAAAAAGCAAAGAGGTCACTTTAAGGACTAAGGTACACCTGACCCAAGCCATGGTGTTTTCAGTCACCTCATGTGCATGCCGTAGCTGGACAATGAATAAGGAACACCTAAGAAGAATTGACGCCTTTGAGTTGTGGTGCTGGCGAAGAATATTGAGTATACCATGGACTACCAGAAGAATGAACAAATCTGTCTTCGAAGAAGTACAGCCAGAATGCTCCATAGAAGCTCCTTAGAAGTGAGGATGGTGAGACTTCATCTCACTTACTTTAGATATGTTATCAGGAGGGACCAGTCTCTGGAGAAGGACATCATGCTTGGTAAAGTGGAGGGTCAGCATAAAAGAGGAAGACCCTCAATGAGATGGATTGACACAGTGACTGCAACAATGGCCTCAAGCATAATACTGATCATGAGGATGGCATAGGACTGGGCAGTGTTTCTTTATGTTGTACTTTGGGTCACTGTGAGTCGTAACTGTCTCGATGGCATCTGAAAACAACAACAATATATACATATAAGAGCCCTGGTGGCACTGTAGTTAAGAGATTGGCTGCTAACCAAAAAGTTGACATTTTGAATCCACCAGCTGCTCCTTGAAAACCCTATGGGGCAGTTCTGCTGTGTCTTATAGGGTCACTATGAGTAGGAGTTTACACAACGGTAACAGGTTTTCTTTTTTGTTATATACATATATATGTTTATACATATATATTTATATATGTACATATATATGTATAATCTTTGTATTTTTCCCTCTCATCTCCTTATTTATTATATAAAATACGATATATAACTTGAATTGAAGTTACAAGATACTGAGAAGAGTGAATATCCCTAAGGATTTTATATCCTCTTCTGGGTAAAAGATTTCTTCATTTTTGTTGTACACAAGATAGTTGTTTCATGTTAGGGGGAAGTATGATGTATATGAGTGCCAAGTTCAGAGGTAGACTGTGATGGTTAATTTTATGGGTTAATGTGGCTAGGCTATGGTGCCCAGTTTTTTGGTCAAGCACTAGTCTAGATGTTGCTATGAATATATTTAAATGTGATTATTACTAACAGTCAGTTGACTTTAAGTAAAGCACTTTCCTCCATAATGTGTGTGGTCCTCCTCTCTTAGAAGCTTCAAAGAACTCTAGCAGATGCAGAGCCAATGTCGTGCTATAGACAGATACACTATGCCATCCCTTTACAGCAAAGACCGGAAAAACTAAGTAAAACAGATTCAAACATGAATCCTGGAACCCTAAGCTTCAAATGAAGGGATAAAGAACTCGATCAAGTACTGAATGGAATAAGAAACTGATAGAGAATAGAGAATGAGGAGAGCTACAGAGTGGAGGTCTCCTACTAACTAATGTGGCATGGATTCACCATCCTGGACCTCAGCTACCAAAAACGGTGGGCAGGGAGTACAGGAAGGCAACTTCACGGAGATCGCAACAGGAGACAGAACACCCAGTAACCAGGTATCACCCTTTTCCACCGCCACACTTCTTTCCTCTGTGTGACTGCTGCCGATTTCCAATGGGCCACATTCACCTGGCCGGAGAGACACCAGCTCACTGCTCCCTGAGTCCACCCTGCCACCATGGCTGGCTGCTTAAGTGCCCTTCTTTTTGTTGTTACTTTTTTGGGGATTTGTTTGTTTCTTCTCTCTCTCCCCCTTCCTTCCTTTCCTTTATTCAACCCAGCTTGCCCCATGTGCTTTCCCCAGCCCTTCTTGATGGATTGTGTGACACTGCTTGGCTAGAGAGCCACTGGCACAAGGCCTCCCTAGGTCCCCGCCGCCCCCACCAGCAGGCTTCTTCAGCACCATTTATTTTTCTCGGTTTCTTCTCTGTTTCCCTTCCTTCTTTCCTTTCTCTCACCCAGCTTGTCCTGTTTGCCATCCCTGCTCCTTCTTGACTGGCTGTGACATACCAGTCAGCTCGAGAGCCACTGGCACAATGCCTCCCTGGGTCTGCACCATCCCCACTGGCAGGCTCTCTCAGCACCATTTTTTGTCTGTTTGTTTTTGCGTCTTTTTGGTTGTTGTTGCTGCTTCTCTCTCCTTCCTTCCTTCCGTTCCTTTCTCCCACTCACCTAGCCCCGTGCGTCACACCCCATCCCCTTCTTGACAGGCTGTGCCGTACCACTGAGCTAGAGAGCCTCTGGAATACAGCCTCCCTGGGTCTGTGCTGCCCCCACAGGCTGGCTCCCTCAATGCCATACTTTTTGTTTTTCTTTATCTTTCCCCTTCTCCCTTTTTCTTCTGTCTCCCATCTAGGCCCTGCACTGCCTCTGGCCCTTCCTGAAGGGCCATGCCACACTTCCTGGGGAGAGAGACATCAGCTCACCACTACCCCTCTTCCACCCTGCTCCTAATGGCCGGCTCCCCAAGCACCACGTTTGTTTATTTTTGTTGTGGTTGTTGTTTTTGTTTTATTATTATTTCTTCTTTCTCTTTCCCTTCTTTCTTTCCTTTCTCCTACCCTCCTAGCACTGTGTGCTGTCCACGCCCCTTTTCGACAAGCTGAGACACACTGCTCAACTAGTGAGCCATGGGCACACAGCCTCACCGAATCTGCCTCCCCGAATCCTACTGCACCACAGTATTATTTACTTTTCTTTCATTTTTTTCTTCCTTTTTTTCTTTTGTTTCTGTCTTTTCTTTCTCTCACCTACTTAGCTCCACACATCTCATCATCTCCCTTCTCACCTGCCTGTCTGCACCACGTGCTGAGCACCACGCCCCTGAGGGGCACTGGAGCAGACCACTGGACCTTGCCCTGCACTCCCCCTGGCTCTGCCCTGTCAGTCCCAATATGTGTCACAAATGAATCATCCCCACCACTCTCCTCCACTGGGCATGCCCTGCTGCACCATAGCTGAGCGACTGGCCCTGATCACCTGGACAAATTGGTGAGAAGTATCATATCCACAGATGAGCAAGCAACAAAGCATGCCCAGCCCAACTGCCCAGACATAACCAAATAAAACAAAAAAGCAGAACAAAACAAAAAAATCTACAATCAATAACAAAATAATTCCTGAGTGTCCTGAAGACAGCAGAACATATCAAAACATAAAAAAAAGGACAGTATGGCTCCATAAAGTGACCAAAATAACACACCAGGTGACCTTCCAACAGAAGAAAAGGCACTGGAACCACCTGATAGGGAATTCAGAGCTCTAATACTCAGGGCTTTCCAAGAGATGAAGGAAAACATGGACAAAAATAAGGAGAAAACAGACAAAATAATGGAAAAAGTAGACAAAATTGGGGAAAACCCAGACAAACCAGTGGAAGAATTCAGGAAAATAATATAGGAACAAAATGTCAAAATCAACAAACAACTAGAAATCATAAAAAAAAGGAAAAAACAGCAATTAGAAATCCAAAAGATAAGCAACAAGTTTCAGAAATGGACAGTGCAATAGAAAGGTTTTGGGAGCAAATTTGAAACAATGGAAGACAAGATCAGTGAAATTGAAGACAAATCCTTGGATACCACTTTGAGGAAAATCGTAGAAAAGTGTGAAGAAAAATGAAGGAACCCTGAGAATGATGTGGGACAAAAGCAAAAGCAAAAATTTGCATGTGATTGGAGTTCCAGAGAAAATGGAAAACACAGAGAGGATCTTTGAAGTTTTGCTGACAGAATGCTTCGCTAATATCATGAAAGATGAAAAACTGACCATCCAAAAAGCTCAACGAGCACCATATAGGATAGACCGAAAAAGAAAACCAGCAAAACATATCATAATCACACTCACTAAAAGCAAAGACAAACAAAAAATCCTGCGAGCAGCTCAAAAAAATGAAGTCTCATATAAAGGAGAAACAATAACACTAAATCTGATTACTCAGCAGAAACTATGCAGGCAAGAAGGCAGTGGGATGATATATATAAAATCTTGAAAGAAGAAAAAAAGACAACCAAGAATAATATATCCTGCAAAACTCTTGCTCAAATATGATGGCGAAATTAGGACATTTCCAGATAAACAGAAATTAAGGGAGTATGTAAAACCAAACCAAACTTTACAGGAATTATTAAAGGCGGTTCTAAAAAATTTACAACAGGGAGCCAGAAAGGTCAATCTGTAAATGACAGCAACGTCAGAACAATAAAAGACGTAATAAATGGTATAGGTATAGAACTTTCAAATAGAGAGGCAGTCAAGGTGATATCAAATAAGAAAAGACTGGTTTAAACTTAGGAAGATAGGGGTAAATTTCAAGGTAACCACAAAGAAAGTTAACAAACCTACCCATCAAAATAAAGAAGAAAAAGTATCAACACAAAGTATACAAAAATGAAATAAATGAAAAAAATTCCACAAACAAAAGGAATTCAGCACAAAAGAGTAAGAGGAACGAAGACAATGTCAGCACCACAAAAAAACAGTACCAAATGACAGCTATAAACTCACACCTATCAATATTCACACTGAACATAAATGGCTTAAATGTACCCATAAAGAGACAGAGAGTGACAGAATGGATAAAAAAGCAGAGACCATCAATATACTGTCTACAAGAGACATACCTTAGAAACAAAGACATGTAAAAAATCGGAGGATGGAAAAAATAAGCAAACAGCACCCAAGAAAAGAGCTGGAATGACAATACTAATCTCAGATAAAATAGACTTTAAAACAAAATGCACCATAAAAGACAAAGACATTATGTAATTATTTAAGGGACCCACCATGAGGACATGCCCATAATAAATATCTATGCACCCAATGACAGGACTCCAAAATACATGAAACAAACTCTAACGGCACTGAAAAGAGAAATGGACAGTTCCCCAATAATAGTAGGAGACTTCAACACACCACTCTCAATACAGGACAGAACATCTCAAAAGAAACTCAGCAAAGACAACAGAAGATCTAAAGGCCACAATCAACCAACTTGACCTCATAGACGTATATAGAACACTCCACCCAACAGCAGCAAAGTACACTTCTTTTCTGATGCACATGGAATGTTCTCCAGACAACATCTTAGGCCACAAAGCAACTCTCAGCAAAATCCAAAACATTGAGATAATTCAAAGCATCCTCTCAGATCACAACATCATAAAAAGAGAAATTAATAACAGGAAGAGCAAGGAAGAAAAATCAAATACATGGAAACTGAATAACACCTTGCTTAAAAACCACTGGGTAATAGAAGAAATCAAAGATGGGATCAAAAAATTCCTAGAATTGAATGAGAATGAAAAAATTTTTTTGTTATAACCCAAACTCTGGGACACAGCAAAGGCAGTGCTCAAAGGTAAATTTATGGCAATACACCCACACATCAAAAAAGAAGGGACAAAATCAAAACATTAGCTATACAACTCAAAGAGAAAGAGAACAGGAAAAGAAGCCCACAGCCACCAGAAGAAAGGAAATAATAAAGATCAGAGCAGAAATAAATGAAATAGAGAATAGAAAAACAATAGACAGAATCAACAAAACCAAAAGTTGTTCTTTGAAAGGATCAACAAAATCGACTAGCCGTTGGCCAAATTGACAAAAGAAAAACAGGAGAGGACGCAAATAACCCAAATAAGAAATGAAATAGGGGACATTACAACAGACCCAACTGAAATAAAAAGGGTCATAACAGACTACTGTGAAAAACTATACTCCAACAAATTTGAGAACCTAGAGGAAATGGACAAATTTCTAGACATATACTACCTACCTAAACTAACAGACACTGACGTCGAAAATCTGAACAGACAAATAACAAGAGATTGAAAAGGTAAAAAAACAAAAAACTCCCAACAAAAAAAAAACTCTGGCCAAGATGGCTTCACTGGAGAATTGTATCAAGCATTCTGAGAAGCGCTTGTACCAGTACTACTAAAACTATTTCAGAACATAGAAAAGGTAGAGATACTTTAAAATTCATTCTATGAAGGCAGCAGTCTCTGGCCTGACAGAGACTGGAGAAACCCCAAATGTATGGCCCCCACACACCCTTTTAACTCAGTACAGAAGTCACTCCTGAGATTCACCCTTCAGCCAAAGATTAGGCAGGGCTATAAAACAAAACAAGACTAAATGGGCACACCAGCCCAGGGGCAAGGATGAGAAGGCAGGAGGGTATAAGAAAGCTGGTAATGGGAAACATAAAGTCAAGAAGGGGAGAGTGTTGACTTGTGGGGTTGGCAAACAATGTTGCAAAACAATATATGTAATAACTGTTTAATAAAAAACTAATTTTCTCTGTAGACCATCATCTAAAGCACACTTTTTTCAAAAAAGAACCCTAGCATGAAAAAAATTGAGCTTATTTGGGGCAAAATACTAAATTAATTTGATTTAGTGCCCAATCTGATTGTTTGCAAAGATTATTTCAATAAGACAAAACAGCCCACTTTGACTCAGAGTATTGCAAGTTTTGTGGTTTTATGTTCATACAGTCTAAACTGACATTGTCAATAAGAAGAATTTTGTCTATTTTGTGTGTACCTGGTTTTAGGCAGTGTATAAAGTGAACTATTGGATATGATTAATGTGATTGAGACTTATATATTCATTTTAAAGTTAATAAGATTCGAAAGCAATTGATTTACCATTAATAAAAAAGATAAAACACTTCTTTAGCTGTAAAAGGATTTATGATAGACAAAAATCACACTCATGGGAAGATTAGCAATTAAAAATGCAAACACTAATAATGATCTTTCATGTACTAATAATGAGTGACGTGGACACCAGTGAATGTGTCATGGAGAATACACTTGAAGATTAGATGAGAGATAAACAATTAGACTCCTTGTGCACATATTTAAAAAAATTTTTTTTGTTATAACCTACTGTACAATATAATCAAGCTCTTTGATCAGCTAATTTCCCTCTTGGGGAAGGTTGTAGCTCCCAAAATGATGGCTGCCTCTCGGACAGTGTTGCCTTCAGTTCCTGTGGCGAATTAGGAGCGAATTGCAAAATCTTATTTAAGACTTCTGTATCATTGTTGATGGAGGATGAAACAACTTCCGCTGAAATTATAAAAAGGTTGAGGGGATGATAAGGGACGGATGAAAAAATACTTACGTTAAGGAGAATAAGAAAAATTAGAAAGCATTGCCTCAATATAGTTAGACGTGATTAGAATAGACTATCTCTTTTGAAAGCTTCCTTTGTTAGTTTTAACCTAGGTTCCAATTTATATTTATACATATCCTATGACTAGCAAAAGTATATAAAGTGTTCCAGATTTGAGCTGTACTCAACTCTGAGATCTTGATTTTAGTTAGCTGCAGCTTCCAAATGCTTGAAAGCATCAACCAAGACGTCAGCTTTGAAGTCTGAATGGCAGTTTTCCTGGATTGTTATTCCAGTAGGTTTGTCTTGTAGGCACCTTGTCCCATTCTTCTCGTCCATCCCCTCTCCTCCAACTGAACTTCAAGAACTAGTTCACAGAGGTGAAAGGCAAGGCTCTCCCCTTTGATGTGGTTTTAAAGAGGGAGGGAGGGAGGGAGAGAGAAATGTTTTGGTGGCATAGGCCACAGCCCAGCTTCTTAACAAATGAGAGTAACTGAATCTGAGACCTTTCCGTTTGTTGGTGGTTCAGTGGTAGAATTCTCAAGTTTCCTGGGGCAGACACAGTTCGAATCCCAGCCAGTGCACCTCATGTATAGCCACCAGCCATCTATAAGTGGAGGCTTGTGTGTTGCTATGATGCTGACCGGGTTTCAGGAGAGCTTCCAGACTAAGACGAACTACGAAGAAAGGATTGGCAGTCTACTTCCAAAAATCAACCAATGAAACCTTATAGATCACAACAGCAGGCAACATTTTGTTCCTTGTACATGGGGTCACAATGAGTGGGGCTAACTGCATGGCAGTTAACAACAACCACCGAGATCTCACAGTGCTGCCTCCCTTCCATGGCCTTTGGTGCGCACACATTCTTCATAACCACCTAAACCACCTGTGTCCTCCATTTACATCTCAGTGCCAGGTGTCCTGTCCCACTGTCCCCGTGTCCAGCAGCCCGCAGTCTGGCTGTGGCTGCTTTACCCTTGAGTACCGATGTGGCCTCTGCCTCCGACAAACTTGGGTAGCTTAAACTGCTCTGTGTTTCCCCTTCACCACCCACACCCTGACTGCCAGGTGGTGAAAACCACCTAGCGCCAATAAGGTGAGGCTTTCCTGCCCTCTAGTGAGAGACCTTGGAGACCCTTCAATGAAAGCAAGTTACAGAGTCAAAGCCCAAACTTTTATTCACCAGCTACAGCTTAGTTTCTGAGTTAAAAAAACCAAGCCCATTGCTGTCCAGTTCATTCCGACTCATCATGTTGTTGTGGTTAGGTGCCATAGATTCGGTTCTAACTCATAGTGACCCTGTGTACAACAGAACAAAATATTGCCAGGTCCTGGGCCATCCTCATAATTGTTGTTAGCTTGAGCCCATTGTTACAGCCACTGTGTCAATCCATGTCGATCATCTTTGTCTTTTTTGCTGGCCCTCTACTTTACCAAGCATGATGTCCTTCTCCAGGGACTGGTCCCTCCTGAAAACATGTGAGACAAAGTCTCGCCATTCTCGCTTCTAAGGAGCATTCTGGCTGTACTTCTTCCAAGACATAATTTTTGGTTCTTCTGGCAGTCCATAGTATATTCAGTATTCTTTGTCAACACCATAATTCAAAGGAGTCAATTCTTCTTCAGTCTTTCTTGTTCATTGTCCAGCTTTCGCATTTATATGAGGTGATTGAAAACACCATGGCTTGGGTCGGGCACATCTTAGTCCTTAAAGTGACATCTTTGCTTTTTAACACTTTAAAGAGGTCTTTTGCAGCAGATTTGTCCAATGCAATGTATCTTTTGATTTCTTGACAGCTGCTTCTGTGGGAGTTGAGTGTCGATCCAAGTAAAATGAAATCCTTGACAGTGTCAAACTTTTCTCCATTTATCTTGGTGTTACTTATTGGTCTAGTTGTGAGGATTTTTGTTTTCTTTATGTTGAGGTGTAATCCATACTGAATGCTGTAGTCTTTGATCTTCATCAGTAAATTCTTCAAGTCCTCTTTACTTTCAGCAAGCAAGGTTGTGTCATTTGCATGACTGAAGTTGTTATTGAGTCTTCCTCCAATCCTGATACCCTGTTCTTCTTCATATAGTCTAGTTCTTCGGATTATTTGCTCAGCATATAGATTGAATAAGTATGGTGAAAGGATACAACCTTGATGGACACTTTTCCTGACTTTAAAGCATGCAGTATCCCCTTGTTTTGTTTGAACAGCTGCCTCTTGGTCTATGTAGAGGTTGCTCATGAGCACAATGAAGTGTTCTGGAATTACCCTTCTTCCCAATGTTACCCATAATTTATTATGATCCACACAGTCGAATGCCTTTGCATAGTCAGTAGAACAGAGATAAACGTCTTTCTGGTATTCTCTGCTTTCAGCCATGATCTATCTGACATTAGCATTGATATCCCTGGTTCCATATCTTTTCTGAATCTGACTTGAATTTCTGGCAGTTCCCTGCCAATGTACTGCTGCAACTGCTTTTGAATGATCTTCAGCGAAATTTTGCATGTGTGTGATGTGAATGATGTTGTTCAATAATTTCCACATTTTGTTGGATCACTTTTCTTTGAAATTGTCACAAATATGGATCTTTTCCAGTTGATTAGCCAGATCTTTTCCAAATTTCTTGGCATAGACAAGTGAGTGCCTCCAGCACGGTATCCATTTGTTGAAACATCTCACTTAGTATTCTGTCAATTCCTGGAGTCTTGTTTTTTGCCGGTGTCTTCAGTGCAGCTTTCACTTCTTCCTTCAGTATCATCGGTTCTTGATAATATGCTACCTCCTGAAATAGTTGAACATCAACCAATTCTTTTTGGTACAGTGACTCTGTATTTCTTCCATCTTCTGTTGATGCTTCCTGCGTCATTCAGTATTTTGCCCACAGAATCCTTCGATATTACAACTCGAGGCTTGAATTTCCTCTTCAGTTCTTTCAGCTTGAGAAATGCTGAGTGTGCTCTTCTCTTTTAGTTTTCTAACTCCAGGTCTTTGCACATTTCATGGTATTACTTTGCTTTTTCTTCTCAAGCTGCCTTTTGAAATCTGCTGTTCAGCTCTTTCACTTCATCATTTCTTCCTTTAGCTTCAGTTACTCGACATTCAAGAGCAAGTTTCAGAGTGTCTTCTGACATCCATTTTGGTCTTTTCTTTCTTTCCTGTCTTTTTAAAAACTTCTTGCTTTCTTGATGTATGATGTCCTTCCACAACTTGTATGGTCTTTGGTCATTAGTATTTAATGAGTCAAATCTATTCTTGAGATGGTTTCTAAATTATATACAAGTACCCTGAAAATCTTAATCAGAGCACTGATTTACTTGATAATGACATGTCTCTCAACTTCATAGTTGTCTATTAAACTTGCATAGCAATGGTGTTCTGAGTTGTCTATTTTTGACAGAGACAAGACGAAAGTAGTGGAGTCCCACAGTATGTTGCTACTGTATGTTCCTGCATGAAATATTTATATCTCTGTGATGGTTTTCTTGTTCTACGTGTGTTGTATTTGGTGAGAGGATATTTTTGTCCATAGAGTTTTCCATGATTGTAACCTTTTGGAAATAGATCACCAGGCCTATCTTCCACGGCACCTCTGGTTGGATCCAAACTGCCAGCCATTTGGTTAGCATGTTGATCATTTCTAGCGAGGGACTCCTTCCTTCAATAATTGCTTTTTTAGAAGTGGATTTACAGGTATCTCTCAATTGCACATCGAACTTGCTTTCTAAAGATTGTCTTCTATTTTAAAAGTTCATTTTGTAAAATACCTTTACTTTTAATAAGTTGAAATAATGTGCCAATACACAGTAGCCTCTTAATTTAAAACATCTTGATACCTTTAAACCATTTAGTGTTTTTACATACTTTTTTTCCTAATCTTGTAAGTGTTAGCTTTAGCTATAGAAACATTTAGTTTCCTCTGCACCCGAGAAAGATAATGCACAAGGATAACATGTTCGATTGGTCAAGGGAAGTAAATATCTTATATGGCACACATTGTGAAGTAGCTAAATATTTCTAAATAACTGATATTTCTGTCATTTGTAAGTATACATTTCTCTAGTTGTTGGTGTTGGTGTTATGTGCCATTGAGTTGGTTCTGGTTCAGAATCACAGAGACCCTATAGACAATAGAACAGAACACTACCTGGTCCTACAGCATCCTCAGAATCGTTGCTGTATTTGAGCCCATTGTTGCAGCCACTGTGTCAGTCCTTCTCGTTGGGGGACTTCATCTCTTTCACTGACCCTCAACTTTACCAAGTATGATATCCTTCTCCAGAGATTGGTCCCTCTTGATAACATGTCTAAAGTATGTGAGATGACGTCTTGCCATCCTTGCTTCTAAGGAGCATTCCATTCTGGCTGTACTTCTTTCAGGACAGATTTATTCAGTCTTCTGGCAGTCCATGGTATATTCAATACTCTTCTCAACACAAATTGAATAAGTATGATGAAAGGATACAACTTAGGTGCACACATTTCCTCATTTTAAACCACACAGTATCCCTTTGTTCGGTTCGAACGACTGTGCCATGGTCTGTGTAGAGGTTCCACATCAGCACATTTAAGTGTTCTGGAATTCCCACTTTTCTCAGTGTTATCCATTATTTGTTATGATCCACACAGTCAAATACCTTTGCATAGTCAATAGAACACAGGTCAACATCTTTTTGGTATACGCTGCCTTCAGCCAAGATCCATCTGACATCAGCAATGATGTTTCGTATTCCACATCCTCTTCTAATCTGGCCTGAATTTCTGGCAGCTACCTGTCGATGTATTGCTGCAACTGTTTTTGAATGATCTTCAGCAATATATTACTTGCGATATTAATGATATTGTTTGATAATTTCCTCATTCTGCTGGATCATCTTTCTTTGGAATGGGAACAGGTATACATCTCTTCCAGTCACTTGGCCAGGTAGCTGTCTTCCAAATTTCTTGGCATAGATGAATGACTGCTTCCAGCATTGTATCCATTTATTAAATCATCTCAAATGGTATTTTGTCAGTTCCTGGAGTCCTGCTTTTTGACAATGCCTTCAAAGCAGCTAAGACTTCTTTCTTCAGTACCGTTGGTTCTTGAGCATATGCTACCTCCTAAAATGGTTGAACATTTCTCTTTAATACAGTGACTCTGTGTACTCCTTTAATCTTTTGATGCTTCCTGCGTTATAATTTTTTGCCCGTAGAATCCTTCAGAATTGCTACTCGATGTTTGAATTTTTTCTTCCATTCTTTCAGCTTGAGAAATACTGAATGTATTCTTCCCTTTTGGTTTTCTTACTCCAGGTCTTTACACATTTCATTATAATACTTTGCCTTCTCAAGTTGCGCTTTGAATTTTCTATTCAGCTTTTTACTTCATTTTTTCCATTTGCTTTAGCTACTTTATGTTCAAGAGCAGGTTTCAGAGTCTCTTCTGACATTTATTTTGGACTTTTTTTTTTTTCCTGTCTTTTTAATGACCTTTTGATTTCTGTGTATGATGTCCTTGGTATCATCTCACACCTCATCTGGTCTTTGTACATTAGTGTTCAAAGTGTCAAATCTATTCTTCAGAAGTCCTTTAACTTCATATGGGATGTACTCAAGGTTGTACTTTGGCTCTCGTGGACTTGTTTTAATTTTCTTTAGCTTTAATTTGAAATTGCATATGAGCAATTGATAGTCTGTTCCACAGTTATCCTCTGGCCTTGTTCTGATGGATGATATTGATATTCTCCATCGTTTCTTTCCACAGATGTAGTCAACTGTATTCCATCTGGCAAGGTCTAATGTGTATAGACATGGTTCATGTTGTTGTAAAAAGGTATTTCCAATGAATAGGTCGTTGGTCTTGAGCAACATTCTATCATGTGATCTCTGGCATCATTTATCACCAAGGCCATATTTTCCAACTACTGATCCTTCTTCTTTATGTCCAACTTTTGCATTCCAATTGTCAGTAATTATCAATGTATCTTGGTTGCATGTTTGATCAATTTCAGATGGTAGAAGTTGGTAACAAATTTCAATTTCTTCTTTGATATTAGTGGCTGGTGCATAAATTTGAATAATAGTCATATTAACTAGTCTTTATTGTAAGCTTGTGGATATCTATCGTATCACTAACAGCACTGTACTTCAGAATAGATCTTGATATGTTCTTTTTGACAATGAATGTGACACAGTTCCTCTTCAGTTTGTCATTCTCGGCATATGATTGTCCAATTCAAAATAGCCAATACCAGTCCATTTCAGTTTACTAATGCCTAGGATATTTATCTTCAAGCATTCTACCTAATTCTTGACAACTTCCAATTTTCCTAGATTCATAATGCATACATTCCATGTTCCAATTACTAATGGATGTTTGCAGTTGTTTTTCCTTATTTTGAGTCATGCCACACAGCAAATGAAGGTCTGAAAAGCTTTATTCTATCCACTTCATTGAGTTTGACTCTACCTTAGCTGACAGCTCTTCCCCTGTTGTATTTTGAGTCCCTTCCAATCTGAGGAGCTCATCTTCTGGCACTAACTCAGGCAGTGTTCCCTTGCTATTCATAAGGTTTTACTTTGACAGAAACTGGTGACTGGCCATAAGGCATACAAAGATATGAAGACATGACCTTCAATTCAAAGGTCTTAGGAACTACTGAAACATATTCCATATAGTGTGTCTATCTGGGAGCCTAAGAGACAAGTTGATCATTAAGCATTTCTAAGAAGACAATAAGGTAGGAGAAGCAAAGGGAGGAAGGAAAACACATTTGTTGATTGCTTGTTGTGTACTGGGTACTTTACATGGCTTGTCATATATAGTCCTTGCCAGTATCCAGTAAGGTGATGATTCCCGCCATTCTACATAGAGATGAAGCAAGTTGAGAGAGGTCAAGTAACATGTCTAGGGCCACTTTGGCTACCACATGTGGCAGATGTGGGCTTACCCTACTGTCAAGGCCACAGGCAAATTGAGACTGCACACTCCACTAGTACAACTTCTTAGAAGGAACAAAGAAACTTTTTAAAGAGAAAGGAAGAGAAGAGTGAGAGAGACAGAGAGAGAAAATGAATGTGAATATGTTGTCACATACGCCTCCTTAATACTGGAGTTAGGATTACTACACATGTCTACTTGATTCCAAATCCCTCTTTCTTTTGTGGACTGTAATCCCTGAGTCTAGCTCCAGTTCTGCCTTAATCTGAATGGTGATGGTTAAGAGATAGGAGTGTCTTTGATGAGTCATTGTAGGTATAAGAGCAATAAACACGAGGGAAACTATACATTGCATGACCCATTCTCCTTTTCTAGAATCTTCACCCTTGCCTACCTCAACTCTGAAGGCTGTCAAGTGTGGAAAATGAAATCTCAGTGTCTCTTTATCTAGCAGTATCCATGTGACCAAGTTCTGGGTAATACAGTATAAGCACAAGTATGAAGGTTTCTGGCAAAACATTTGCTTTCCTGATCTAGGCACTCAGCCTTCTTGTTTCCACTTCTTTTCCTTCCTGAAACACAGCTGTAACCTGGTGGCACAGCAGCCATCTAGGGACCATGTGGTGGGGACAGAAGGAGGAAGACCTGTGTGCTCAGTACAGCAGATTAGAAAGGTGGGAGGAGCCTGATGGCCTCATTCAGATGCTAGACCAAGACCAGGTGCTTACTCCCTGGGCTTCTCTAAAGACACTGCTATAGGGTTTTCTATTATTTACAGGGACCACCATCCTAATGGATTGTTGTTGTTAGGCGCCTTCCAGTCGGTTCAGACTCATAGTGACCCTATGTACAACAGAACAAAACACTGCCCGGTCCTGC